>NW_027476599.1:0-175465 GCF_051020955.1 Megalopta genalis | reverse complement strand
AATCGTGTATATTGCATGATATTGAAGTTAAAGCGTTTGTTTCGTGTGAATTTCAAGCTAATTCGTGTATTTCGCATGAATCTGAAGCTAAATTGTTCATATCGCATGAATTTGAAGCTAAATCGTTTGATTAAAATCGCTATTTCGCACGAATTTCAATCGCAGTCGTGTGTTTCGCATGATATTGAAGCTAAATCGTATGTTTTGCGTTGATTTAAAGCTAATTCGTGTATTTCGCATGAATCTGAAGCTAAATTGTTCATTTCGCATGAATTTGAAGCTAAATAGTTTGTTTAAAATCGCTATTTCGCACGAATTTGAAGCGACATCGTGTGTTTCGCATGATATTGAAGCTAGATCGTATGTTTCGCGTTGATTTAAAGCTAATTCGTCTATTTCGCATCACTTTGAAGCTAAATTGTTCATTTCGCATGAATTTGAAGCTAAATCGTTTGTTTAAAATCGCTATTTCGCACGAATTTGAATTGAGATCGTGTATATCGCATGATATTGAAGTTAAATCGTTTGTTTCTCGTGAATTTGAAGCTGATTCGTGTATTTCGCATGAATCTGAAGCTAAATTGTTCATATCGCATGAATTTGAAGCTAAATCGTTTGTTTCGCATGCAGTTGTATCTAAATAATGTATATCACAAGTATTTGTAGCTAAACCATTTGTTTTGCATGGATTTGAAGCTAAGCCTTCTACTTCGCATTCATTTGAAGCTAAATCATTTGCTTCGCATGAATTTGAATCTAAGCCTTGTCTTTCGAATTTATTTGAAGCTAAACCATTTGATTTGCATGGATTTAAAGCTAAAGCTTCTACATCGCATTGATTTGATGCTAAACCTTCTATATTCTATTGATTTGAAGCTAAACCTTCTACCTCTTATTGATTTGAAGCTAAACCTTCTACATCGCATTGATTTGAAGATAAATCGTGTGTTTCGCATGGATTTGAAGCAAACTCGTTAGTTTCGCATGCGTTGTGGCTAAATAATGTATATCACAAGTATTTGTAGCTAAACCATTTGTTTCCCATGGATTAGAAGCTACGCCTTCTACTTCGCATTGATTTAAAGCTAAATCATTTGTTTAGCATGGAATTGAATCTACCTCGTTTGTTCCTCCTGCTTTTGAAGCTATATCACTTATATCGCATGGATTTGAAGCTGAACCTGCTACATCGCATTGATTTGAACCTAAATCATGTGTTTCGCATGGATTTGAAGCTAACTCGTTCGTTGCGCATGTAGTTAAGTCTAAATAACGTATATCACAAGTATTTGAAGCTTAACCATTTGAATCGCATGGATTTGAAGCTAAGCCTTCTACTTCGCATTAATTGAAAGTTAATTCACGTGTTTTGCATGTATTTGAAGCTAAATCTTCTACATCGCATTGATTTGAAGCTAAATCATGTGTTTCGCATGCAGTTGAAGCTAAATCACGTCTTTCACAAGTATTTGAAGATGAACCATTTGAATCGCACTGATTTGAACCCGAGCCTTCTACTTCGCACTGATTTGCAGCTAAATAATGTGTTTCGCATGCATTTGAAGCTAAACCTTCTACTTCGCATTCATTTGAATCTAAATCATGTGTTTCGTATGGATTTGAAGCTAAACCTTCCACATGGCATTGATTTGAAGTTAAACCTTCTATAATCTATTGATTTGAAGCTAAACCTTCTACCTCTTATTGATTTGAAGCTCAACCTTCTACATCGCATTGATTTGAAGATAAATCGTGGGTTTCGCATGCAGTTGATGCCAAATCATGTATATCACTAGTAGTTGAAGCTAAATCATGTGTTTCGCACGGACGTGAAGCTAACTCGTTTGTTTCGCATTCATTTGAAGTTATATCACTTATATCGCATGTATCTGATTCTAAATCATTTGTGTCGCATGGATTTGAAGCTAAACCATGTGTATCGCATGGAGTTGAAGCTAACTCGTTCGTTTCGCCTGCATATGAAGCTATATCATTTATATCGCAAGTATTTGAAGCTGAACCATGTGTATCGCATGGAGTTGAAGCTAACTCGTTCGTTTCGCCTGCATATGAAGCTATATTTGAGCTAGATCATTTGTTTCGCATGGATTTAAAGCTAATCCATCTACATCACATTGATTTGAAGCTAAATCAAGTGTTTCGCTTGGATTTAAAGCAAACTCGTTTGTTTCGCATGCAGTTGAAGCTAAATCATGTATATCACAAATATTTGAAGCAAAACCATTTGTTTCGCATGGATGTGAAGCTACACCTTCTACTTCGTTTTGATTTGATGACAAATCATGTTTTTCGCTTTGATTTGAAGCCAAATCATGTGTTTCGCATGGATTTGAAGCTAACTCTTTTGTTTCGCTTCCATTTAAAGCTATATTACTTATATAGCAAGTATCTGATGCTAAATCATTTGTTTCGCATGGATTTGAAGATAATTCTCCTACATCGCATTAATTTGCAGATAAATCATGTGTTTCGTATATACTTGAAGCTAACTCGTTTGTTTTGCATGCAGCTGAGGCTATATCACCTATGTCCGGAGTGTTTGGTGCTCAATCGTTTGTATGGCATGGATTTGAAGCTAAACCTTCTATGTCGCATTGATTTGAAGCTAAACCATGTGTATCGCATGGAGTTAAGCTAACTCGTTCGTTTCGCCTGCATATGAAGCTATATCATTTATATCGCAAGTATTTGAAGCTAAATCATTTGTGTCGCATGGATTTGGAGCTAATCCATCTACATCGCATTGATTTGAAGCTAAATCAAGTGTTTCGCTTGGATTTGAAGCTAACTCGTTTGTTTCGCATGCAGTTGAAGCTAAATCATGTATATCACAAATATTTGAAGCTAAACCATTTGTTTCGCATGGATGTGAAGCTAAGCCCTCTACTTCGCATTGATTTAAAGCTAAATCATGTGTTTCTCATGGATTTGAAGCTAACTCGTTTGTTTTGCCTGCATTGAAGCTATATCACATATATCGCAAGTATTTCATTCCAAAATCATTTGCTTCGCACGGATTTGAATCTAAGCCTTATACTTCGTATTGATTTGAAGCTAAATCATGTATTTCGCATGGATTTGCATCTAGCTCATTTGATTTCCCTGCATTTGTAGCAATGTCATGTATAAAACAAGTATTTGCAGCTAATCCATTTGTATCGCATGGATTTGAAGCTAACTCGTTTGTTTCGCATGCAGTGGTAGCTAAATAATGTATATCACAAGTATTTGTAGCTAAACCATTTGTTTTGCATGGATTTGAATCTAAGCCTTCTACTTCGCATTCATTTGAAGCTAAATCATTTGTTTCGCATGGATTTGAATCTAAGCCTTGTCCTTCGAATTGATTTGAAGCTAAATCATTTGTTTCGCATGGAATTGAATCTACCTCGTATGTCCCTCCAGCTTTTGAAGCTGTATCACTTATATCGCAAGTATTTGAAGCTAAATCATATGGGTCGTATGGGTTTGAAGCAGAACCTTCTACATCGCATTGATTTGAAGCTAAATCATTTTTTTCGCATGGATGTGAAGCTAAACCTTCTACATCGCATTGATTTGCAGCTAAATCATTTGTTTCGCATGGATTTGAATCTAAGCCTTCTACTTCGCATTCATTTGAAGCTAAATCACTTGTTTCGCATGGATTTGAATCTAAGCCTTCTGCATCGCATTGATTTGAAGATAAATCGTGTGTTTCGCATGGATTTGATGCTAACTCGTTACTTTCGCATGCAGTTGTAGCTAAATAATTTATATCACAAGTATTTGTAGCTAAACCATTTATTTCCCATGAATTTGAAGCTAAGCCTTCTACTTCGCATTGATTTGAAGCTAAATCATTTGTTTCGCATGCAATTGAAGCTACCTCGCTTGTTCCTCCAGCTTTTGAAGCTATATCATTTATACCGGAAGTATTTGATGCTAAATCATATGTGTCGTACGGATTTGAAGTAGAACCTTCCACATCGCATTGATTTGAAGCTAAATCTAGTGTATCGCATGGATTTGAAGCTAAACCTTCTACATCGCATTGATTGGCAGCAAAAATCATGTGTTTTGCGGGGATTCGAAGCTATCTCGTTCGTTCCGCATGCAGTTAAATCTAAATAACGTATATCACAATTATTTGAAGCTAAACCATTTGATTCGCATGGATATGAAGCTAAGCCTTCTACTTCGCATTCATTTGAAACTAAATCATTTGCTTCGCATGGATTTGAATCTAAGCCTTGTCCTTCGAATTGATTTGAAGCTAAATCATGTGTTTCGTATGGATTTGAAGCTAAACCTCCTACATCGCATTGATTTGAAGTTAAACCTTCTATATTCTATTGATTTGAAGCTAAACCTTCTACCTCTTATTGATTTGAAGCTAAACCTTCTACATCGCATTGATTTGAAGATAAATCGTGTGTTTCGCATGGATTTGAAGCTAACTCGTTAGTTTCGCATGCAGTTGTAGCTAAATAATGTATATCACAAGTATTTGTAGCTAAACCATTTGTTTTGCATGGATTTGAAGCTAAGCCTTCTACTTCGCATTCATTTGAAGCTAAATCATTTGTTTCGCATGTATTTGAATCTAAGTCTTGTCCTTCGAATTGGTTTGAAGCTAAATCATATGTGTCGCATGGATTTGAAGCTGAACCTACTACATCGCATTGATTTGAAGCTAAATCTTGTGTATCGCATGGATTTGAAGCTAAGCCTTCTACATCGCATTGATTTGAAGCTAAATCTAGTGTATCGCGTGGATTTGAAGCTAAAGCTTCTACATCGCATTGATTTGCAGCTAAATCATTTGTTTCGCATGGATTAGAATCTAAGCCTTGTCCTTCGAATTGATTTGAAGCTAAATCATGTGTTTCGTTTGGATTTGAAGCTAAACCTTCTACATCGCATTGATTTTAAGCTAAATCTTGTGTATCGCATGGATTTGAAGCAAACCATCTACATCGCATTGATTTGAAGCTTAATCATGTGTTTCGCATGGATTTGATGCTAACTCGTTTGTTTCGCATGCAGTTGTAGCTATATAATGTATATCACAAGTATTTGTAGCTAAACCATTTGTTTCCCATGAATTTGAAGCTAAGCCTTCTACTTCGCATTGATTTGAAGCTAAATCATTTGTTTCGCATGGAATTGAAGCTACCTCGTTTGTTCCTCCAGCTTTTGAAGCTGTATCACTTATATCGCAAGTATTTGAAGCTAAATCATTTGTTTCGCATGGAATTGAAGCTACCTCGTTTGTTCCTCCTGCTTTTGTAGCTGTATCACTTATATCGCAAGTATTTGAAGCTAAATCATATGTGTCGTATGGATTTGAAGCAGATCCTTCTACATCGCATTGTTTTGAAGCTAAATCTAGTGTATCGCATGGATTTGAAGCTAAACCTTCTACATCGCATTGATTTGCAGCTAAACCATTTGTTTCGCATGGATTTGAATCTAAGCCTGGTCCTTCGAATTGATTTGAAGCTAAATCATGTGTTTCGTATGGATTTGAAGCTAAACCTTCTACATCGCATTGATTTGAAGCTAAACCTTCTACATTCTATTGATTTGAAGCTAAACCTTCTACATGTTATTGTTTTGAAGCTGAACCTTCTATATCGCATTGATTTACAGCTAAAACATGTGTTTCACATGGTTTTGAAGCTAACTCGTTCGTTGCGCATGCCGTTAAATCTAAATAACGTATATCACAAGTATTTGAAGCTAAACCATTTGATTCGCACGGATTTGAACCTAAGCCTTCTACTTCGCATTAATTGGAAGTTAAATCACGTGTTTTGCATGAATTTGAATGTAAGCCTTCTACTTCCCATTGATTTGAAGCTAAATCATATGTTTCGCATAGAATTGAAGCTACTTCGTTTGTTCCTCCAGCTTTTGAAGCTGTTTCACTTATATCGCAAGTATTTGAAGCTAAATCATATGTGTCGTATGGATTTGAACCAGAACCTTCTACATCGCATTGATTTGAAGCGAAATCTAGTGTATCGCATGGATTTGAAGCTAAACCTTCTACATCGCATTGATTTGAAGCTAAATCATTTGTTTCGAATGGATTTGAATCTAAGCCTTGTCCTTCGAATTGATTTGAAGCTAAATCATGTGTTCCGTATGGATTTGAAGCTAAACCTCCTACATCGCATTGATTTGAAGTTAAACCTTCTATATTCTATTGATTTGAAGCTAAACCTTCTACCTCTTATTGATTTGAAGCTAAACCTTCTACATCGCATTGATTTGAAGATAAATCATGTGTTTCGCATGGATTTGATGCTAACTCGTTTGTTTCGCATGCAGTTATAGCTATATAATGGATATCACAAGAATTTGTAGCTAAACCATTCGTTTCGCATGGATTTGAAGCCAAGCCTTCTACTGCGCTTGGATTTGAAGCTGACTCGTTTGTTTCGCATGCATTTGAAGCTAAGTCATGTATATCACAAGTATTTGATGCTAAACCATTTGTTGCGCATGGATTAGAAGCTAAGCCCTCTACTTCGCATTGATTTAAAGCTAAATCATGTGTTTCTCATGGATTTGAAGCTAACTCGTTTGTTTCGCCTGCATTGAAGCTATATCACATATATCGCAAGTATTTCATTCCGAAATCATTTGCTTCGCACGGATTTGAATCTAAGCCTTATACTTCGAATTGATTTGTCGCTATATTATGTGTTTCGCTTGGATTTGAAGTTAAGCCTTCTAGTTTGCATTGATTTAAAGCATAATCATGTGTTTCGCTGGGTTTTGAAGCTCTACTCGTTTGATTCACGTGCAGTTGATTCTAAATCATGTTTATCACAAGTATCTAAAGCTAACGCATTTGTTTCGCAAAAATATGGAGGTATACCATGTGTTTCGCGTTCATTTGAAGCTAAATCATGTGTTTCGCATGGATTTGAAGCTAACTCGTTCGTTTCGCCTGCAGTTGAATCTACATCACTTATATCGCAAGTATTTAAAGCTAAATCATGTGTATCGCGTGGATTTTGAAGCTAACTCGTTTGATTAGTCTGCATTTGAAGCTATATCACTTATACCCCAAGTGTTTGAAGCTAAATCATATGAATCGCTTGGATTTGAAGCTAAATCATATGATTCGCGTGGATTTGAAGCTAAACCTTCTACATCGCATTGATTTGAAGCTAAGTCATGTGTCTCGCATGGATTTGAAGCTAACTCGTTCGTTTCGCCTCCATTGGAAACTATGTCACTTATATCGCAAGTATTTGAAGCTAAATCAAATGTGCCGCATGGATTTGAAGCTGCACGTACTACATCGCATTGATTTGAAGCTAAACCTTGTGTATCGCATGGATTTGAAGATAAACCTTCTACATCGCATTGATTTGAAGCTAAATCATTTGTTTCGCATGGATTTGAATCTAAGCCTTGTCCTTCGAATTGATTTGAAGCTAAATCATGTGTTTCGTATGGATTTGAAGCTAAACCTTCTACATCGCATTGATTTGAAGCTAAATCACGTGTTTCGCTTTGATTTGAAGCTAACTCGTTCGTTTCGCATGCAGTTAAATGTAAATATCGTATATCACAATTATTTATACCTAAACCATTTGCTTCGAATGGATTTGAAGCTAAACCTTCTACATCGCATTGATTTGAAGCTAAATTATGTGTTTCGCATGGATTTGAAGCTAACTCGTTTGTTTCGCCTGCAGTTGAAGCTAAATCATGTATATCACAATTATTTGAAGCTAAATCATTTGTTTCGCATGGATTCGAAGTTAATTCATCTACTTCATATTGATTTGAAGCTAAGTCATGTGTTTCGCAAGGATTTGAAGCTAACTCGATTGTTTCGCATGCATTTGAAGCTAAATCATGTATATTACAAATCCTTGAAGCGAAACCATTTGTTTCGCATGGATTCGAAAATCAGCCTTCTACTTCGCATTGATTTGAAGCTAAATCATGTGTTTCGTATGGATTTGAAGCTAAACCTTCTACATCGCATTGATTTGAAGCTAAACCTTCTACCTGTTATTGTTTTGAAGCTGAACCTTCGGTATCACATTGATTTGCAGCTAAAACGTGTGTTTCGCATGGTTTTGAAGCTAACTCGTTCGTTGCGCATGCAGTTAAATCCAAATAACGTATATCACAAGTATTTGAAGCTAAACCAGTTGATTCGCATGGATTTGAAGTTAAGTCTTCTACTTCGCATTAATTGGAAGTTAAATCACGTGTTTTGCATGAATTTGAAGCTAAGCCTTCTACTTCGCATTGATTTGAAGCTAAATCATATGTTTCGCATGGAATTGAAGCTACTTCGTTTGTTCCTCCAGCTTTTGTAGCTGTATCACTTATATCGCAAGTATTTGAAGCTAAATCATATGTGTCGTATGGATTTGAACCAGAACCTTCTACATCGCATTGATTTGAAGCGAAATCTAGTGTATCGCATGGATTTGAAGCTAAACCTTCTACATCGCATTGATTTGAAGCTAAATCATTTGTTTCGAATGGATTTGAATCTAAGCCTTGTCCTTCGAATTGATTTGAAGCTAAATCATGTGTTTCGTATGGATTTGAAGCTAAACCTCCTACATCGCATTGATTTGAAGTTAAACCTTCTATATTCTATTGATTTGAAGCTAAACCTTGTACCTCTTATTGATTTGAACCTAAACCTTCTACATCGCATTGATTTGAAGATAAATCGTGTGTTTCGCATGGATTTGAAGCTAACTCGTTAGTTTCGCATGCAGTTGTAGCTAAATAATGTACATCACAAGTATTTGTAGCTACACCATTTTTTTCGCATGGATTTGAAGCTACGCCTTCTACTTCGCATTGATTTGAAGCTAAATCATTTGTTTCGCATGGAATTGAAGCTACCTCGTTTGTTTCTCCTGCTTTTGAAGCTATATCATTTATATCGCATGGATTTGAAGCTGAACCAACTACATCGCATTGATTTGAAGCTAAGTCTTGTGTATCGCGTGGATTTGAAGCAAACCATCTACATCGCATTGATTTGAAGCTAACTCGATTGTTTCGCATGCATTTGAAGCTAAATCATGTATATTACAAATCCTTGAAGCGAAACCATTTGTTTCGCATGGATTCGAAAATCAGCCTTCTACTTCGCATTGATTTGAAGCTAAATCATGTGTTTCGTATGGATTTGAAGCTAAACCTTCTACATCGCATTGATTTGAAGCTAAACCTTCTACCTGTTATTGTTTTGAAGCTGAACCTTCTGTATCACATTGATTTGCAGCTAAAACGTGTGTTTCGCATGGTTTTGAAGCTAACTCGTTCGTTGCGCATGCAGTTAAATCCAAATAACTTATATCACAAGTATTTGAAGCTAAACCATTTGATTCGCATGGATTTGAAGTTAAGTCTTCTACTTCGCATTAATTGGAAGTTAAATCACGTGTTTTGCATGAATTTGAAGCTAAGCCTTCTACTTCGCATTGATTTGAAGCTAAATCATATGTTTCGCATGGAATTGAAGCTACTTCGTTTGTTCCTCCAGCTTTTGTAGCTGTATCACTTATATCGCAAGTATTTGAAGCTAAATCATATGTGTCGTATGGATTTGAACCAGAACCTTCTACATCGCATTGATTTGAAGCGAAATCTAGTGTATCGCATGGATTTGAAGCTAAACCTTCTACATCGCATTGATTTGAAGCTAAATCATTTGTTTCGAATGGATTTGAATCTAAGCCTTGTCCTTCGAATTGATTTGAAGCTAAATCATGTGTTTCGTATGGATTTGAAGCTAAACCTCCTACATCGCATTGATTTGAAGTTAAACCTTCTATATTCTATTGATTTGAAGCTAAACCTTGTACCTCTTATTGATTTGAAGCTAAACCTTCTACATCGCATTGATTTGAAGATAAATCGTGTGTTTCGCATGGATTTGAAGCTAACTCGTTAGTTTCGCATGCAGTTGTAGCTAAATAATGTACATCACAAGTATTTGTAGCTACACCATTTTTTTCGCATGGATTTGAAGCTACGCCTTCTACTTCGCATTGATTTGAAGCTAAATCATTTGTTTCGCATGGAATTGAAGCTACCTCGTTTGTTTCTCCTGCTTTTGAAGCTATATCATTTATATCGCATGGATTTGAAGCTGAACCAACTACATCGCATTGATTTGAAGCTAAGGCTTGTGTATCGCATGGATTTGAAGCAAACCATCTACATCGCATTGATTTGAAGCTTAATCATGTGTTTCGCATGGATTTGATGCTAACTCGTTTGTTTCGCATGCAGTTGTAGCTATATAATGGATATCACAAGAATTTGAAGCTAAATCATTCGTTTCGCATGGATTTGAAGCCAAGCCTTCTACTGCGCTTGGATTTGAAGCTGACTCGTTTGTTTCGCATGCAGTTGAAGCTAAGTCATGTATATCACAAGTATTTGAAGCTAAACCATTTGTTGCGCATGGATTTGAAGCTAAGCCTTCTACTTCGCATTGATTTGAAGCTAAATCATTTGTTTCGCATGGAATTGAAGCTACCTCGTTTGTTTCTCCTGCTTTTGAAGCTATATCATTTATATCGCATGGATTTGAAGCTGAACCAACTACATCGCATTGATTTGAAGCTAAGTCTTGTGTATCGCGTGGATTTGAAGCAAACCATCTACATCGCATTGATTTGAAGCTAACTCGATTGTTTCGCATGCATTTGAAGCTAAATCATGTATATTACAAATCCTTGAAGCGAAACCATTTGTTTCGCATGGATTCGAAAATCAGCCTTCTACTTCGCATTGATTTGAAGCTAAATCATGTGTTTCGTATGGATTTGAAGCTAAACCTTCTACATCGCATTGATTTGAAGCTAAACCTTCTACCTGTTATTGTTTTGAAGCTGAACCTTCTGTATCACATTGATTTGCAGCTAAAACGTGTGTTTCGCATGGTTTTGAAGCTAACTCGTTCGTTGCGCATGCAGTTAAATCCAAATAACGTATATCACAAGTATTTGAAGCTAAACCATTTGATTCGCATGGATTTGAAGTTAAGTCTTCTACTTCGCATTAATTGGAAGTTAAATCACGTGTTTTGCATGAATTTGAAGCTAAGCCTTCTACTTCGCATTGATTTGAAGCTAAATCATATGTTTCGCATGGAATTGAAGCTACTTCGTTTGTTCCTCCAGCTTTTGTAGCTGTATCACTTATATCGCAAGTATTTGAAGCTAAATCATATGTGTCGTATGGATTTGAACCAGAACCTTCTACATCGCATTGATTTGAAGCGAAATCTAGTGTATCGCATGGATTTGAAGCTAAACCTTCTACATCGCATTGATTTGAAGCTAAATCATTTGTTTCGAATGGATTTGAATCTAAGCCTTGTCCTTCGAATTGATTTGAAGCTAAATCATGTGTTTCGTATGGATTTGAAGCTAAACCTCCTACATCGCATTGATTTGAAGTTAAACCTTCTATATTCTATTGATTTGAAGCTAAACCTTGTACCTCTTATTGATTTGAAGCTAAACCTTCTACATCGCATTGATTTGAAGATAAATCGTGTGTTTCGCATGGATTTGAAGCTAACTCGTTAGTTTCGCATGCAGTTGTAGCTAAATAATGTACATCACAAGTATTTGTAGCTACACCATTTTTTTCGCATGGATTTGAAGCTACGCCTTCTACTTCGCATTGATTTGAAGCTAAATCATTTGTTTCGCATGGAATTGAAGCTACCTCGTTTGTTTCTCCTGCTTTTGAAGCTATATCATTTATATCGCATGGATTTGAAGCTGAACCAACTACATCGCATTGATTTGAAGCTAAGTCTTGTGTATCGCATGGATTTGAAGCAAACCATCTACATCGCATTGATTTGAAGCTTAATCATGTGTTTCGCATGGATTTGATGCTAACTCGTTTGTTTCGCATGCAGTTGTAGCTATATAATGGATATCACAAGAATTTGAAGCTAAATCATTCGTTTCGCATGGATTTGAAGCCAAGCCTTCTACTGCGCTTGGATTTGAAGCTGACTCGTTTGTTTCGCATGCAGTTGAAGCTAAGTCATGTATATCACAAGTATTTGAAGCTAAACCATTTGTTGCGCATGGATTTGAAGCTAAGCCTTCTACTTCGCATTGATTTGAAGCTAAGTCTTGTGTATCGCATGGATTTGAAGCAAACCATCTACATCGCATTCATTTGAAGCTTAATCATGTGTTTCGCATGGATTTGATGCTAACTCGTTTGTTTCGCATGCAGTTGTAGCTATATAATGGATATCACAAGAATTTGTAGCTAAACCATTTGTTTCGCATGAATTAGAAGCTAAGCCTTCTACTTCGCATTGATTTGAAGCTAAATCATTTGTTTCGCATGGAATTGAAGCTACTTCGTTTGTTCCTCCAGCTTTTGAAGCTGTATCACTTATATCGCAAGTATTTGAAGCTAAATCATATGTGTCGTATGGATTTGAACCAGAACCATCTACATCGCATTGATTTGAAGCGAAATCTAGTGTATCGCATGGATTTGAAACTAAACCTTCTACATCACATTGATTTGCAACTAAATCATTTGTTTCGCAAGGATTTGAATCTAAGCCTTGCCCTTCGAATTGATTTGAAGCTAAACCTTGTGTATCGCATGGATTTGAAGCTAAACCTTCTACATCGCATTGATTTGAAGCTAAATCATTTGTTTCGAATGGATTTGAATCTAAGCCTTGTCCTTCGAATTGATTTGGAGCTAAATCATTTGTTTCGTATGGATTTGAAGCTGAACCTACTACATCGCATTGATTTGAAGCTAAATCTTGTGTATCGCAAGTATCTGAACCTAAATCATTTGTTTCGCATGGATTTGAATCTAAATCATTTGTTTCGCATAGGTTTGAAGCTAAGCCTTCTACTTCGCATTGTTTGAAGCTAGATCATGTGTTTCACTTGGATATGAAGCTAACTCGTTTGTTTCTTCTGCATTTGAAGCTATATCACTTATATCTCAAGTGTTTGAAGCTAAATCATTTGTTTCGCATGGATTTGAAGCTAAATATTATACATCGCAATTGATTTGAAGCTAAATCATGTGTTTCGCATGGATTTGAAGCTAAATCATGTGTTTCGCATGGATTTGAAGCTAAATCATGTGTTTCGCATGGATTTGAAGCTAACTCGTTCGTTGCGCATGCAGTTAAATCCAAATAACGTATATCACAAGTATTTGAAGCTAAACCATTTGATTCGCATGGATTTGAAGTTAAGTCTTCTACTTCGCATTAATTGGAAGTTAAATCACGTGTTTTGCATGAATTTGAAGCTAAGCCTTCTACTTCGCATTGATTTGAAGCTAAATCATATGTTTCGCATGGAATTGAAGCTACTTCGTTTGTTCCTCCAGCTTTTGTAGCTGTATCACTTATATCGCAAGTATTTGAAGCTAAATCATATGTGTCGTATGGATTTGAACCAGAACCTTCTACATCGCATTGATTTGAAGCGAAATCTAGTGTATCGCATGGATTTGAAGCTAAACCTTCTACATCGCATTGATTTGAAGCTAAATCATTTGTTTCGAATGGATTTGAATCTAAGCCTTGTCCTTCGAATTGATTTGAAGCTAAATCATGTGTTTCGTATGGATTTGAAGCTAAACCTCCTACATCGCATTGATTTGAAGTTAAACCTTCTATATTCTATTGATTTGAAGCTAAACCTTGTACCTCTTATTGATTTGAAGCTAAACCTTCTACATCGCATTGATTTGAAGATAAATCGTGTGTTTCGCATGGATTTGAAGCTAACTCGTTAGTTTCGCATGCAGTTGTAGCTAAATAATGTACATCACAAGTATTTGTAACTACACCATTTTTTTCGCATGGATTTGAAGCTACGCCTTCTACTTCGCATTGATTTGAAGCTAAATCATTTGTTTCGCATGGAATTGAAGCTACCTCGTTTGTTTCTCCTGCTTTTGAAGCTATATCATTTATATCGCATGGATTTGAAGCTGAACCAACTACATCGCATTGATTTGAAGCTAAATCATTTGTTTCGAATGGATTTGAATCTAAGCCTTGTCCTTCGAATTGATTTGGAGCTAAATCATTTGTTTCGTATGGATTTGAAGCTGAACATACTACATCGCATTGATTTGAAGCTAAATCTTGTGTATCGCAAGTATCTGAACCTAAATCATTTGTTTCGCATGGATTTGAATCTAAATCATTTGTTTCGCATAGGTTTGAAGCTAAGCCTTCTACTTCGCATTGTTTGAAGCTAGATCATGTGTTTCACTTGGATATGAAGCTAACTCGTTTGTTTCTTCTGCATTTGAAGCTATATCACTTATATCTCAAGTGTTTGAAGCTAAATCATTTGTTTCGCATGGATTTGAAGCTAAATATTATACATCGCAATTGATTTGAAGCTAAATCATGTGTTTCGCATGGATTTGAAGCTAACTCGTTCGTTGCGCATGCAGTTAAATCCAAATAACGTATATCACAAGTATTTGAAGCTAAACCATTTGATTCGCATGGATTTGAAGTTAAGTCTTCTACTTCGCATTAATTGGAAGTTAAATCACGTGTTTTGCATGAATTTGAAGCTAAGCCTTCTACTTCGCATTGATTTGAAGCTAAATCATATGTTTCGCATGGAATTGAAGCTACTTCGTTTGTTCCTCCAGCTTTTGTAGCTGTATCACTTATATCGCAAGTATTTGAAGCTAAATCATATGTGTCGTATGGATTTGAACCAGAACCTTCTACATCGCATTGATTTGAAGCGAAATCTAGTGTATCGCATGGATTTGAAGCTAAACCTTCTACATCGCATTGATTTGAAGCTAAATCATTTGTTTCGAATGGATTTGAATCTAAGCCTTGTCCTTCGAATTGATTTGAAGCTAAATCATGTGTTTCGTATGGATTTGAAGCTAAACCTCCTACATCGCATTGATTTGAAGTTAAACCTTCTATATTCTATTGATTTGAAGCTAAACCTTGTACCTCTTATTGATTTGAAGCTAAACCTTCTACATCGCATTGATTTGAAGATAAATCGTGTGTTTCGCATGGATTTGAAGCTAACTCGTTAGTTTCGCATGCAGTTGTAGCTAAATAATGTACATCACAAGTATTTGTAACTACACCATTTTTTTCGCATGGATTTGAAGCTACGCCTTCTACTTCGCATTGATTTGAAGCTAAATCATTTGTTTCGCATGGAATTGAAGCTACCTCGTTTGTTTCTCCTGCTTTTGAAGCTATATCATTTATATCGCATGGATTTGAAGCTGAACCAACTACATCGCATTGATTTGAAGCTAAATCATTTGTTTCGAATGGATTTGAATCTAAGCCTTGTCCTTCGAATTGATTTGGAGCTAAATCATTTGTTTCGTATGGATTTGAAGCTGAACATACTACATCGCATTGATTTGAAGCTAAATCTTGTGTATCGCAAGTATCTGAACCTAAATCATTTGTTTCGCATGGATTTGAATCTAAATCATTTGTTTCGCATAGGTTTGAAGCTAAGCCTTCTACTTCGCATTGTTTGAAGCTAGATCATGTGTTTCACTTGGATATGAAGCTAACTCGTTTGTTTCTTCTGCATTTGAAGCTATATCACTTATATCTCAAGTGTTTGAAGCTAAATCATTTGTTTCGCATGGATTTGAAGCTAAATATTATACATCGCAATTGATTTGAAGCTAAATCATGTGTTTCGCATGGATTTGAAGCTAACTCGTTCGTTGCGCATGCAGTTAAATCCAAATAACGTATATCACAAGTATTTGAAGCTAAACCATTTGATTCGCATGGATTTGAAGTTAAGTCTTCTACTTCGCATTAATTGGAAGTTAAATCACGTGTTTTGCATGAATTTGAAGCTAAGCCTTCTACTTCGCATTGATTTGAAGCTAAATCATATGTTTCGCATGGAATTGAAGCTACTTCGTTTGTTCCTCCAGCTTTTGTAGCTGTATCACTTATATCGCAAGTATTTGAAGCTAAATCATATGTGTCGTATGGATTTGAACCAGAACCTTCTACATCGCATTGATTTGAAGCGAAATCTAGTGTATCGCATGGATTTGAAGCTAAACCTTCTACATCGCATTGATTTGAAGCTAAATCATTTGTTTCGAATGGATTTGAATCTAAGCCTTGTCCTTCGAATTGATTTGAAGCTAAATCATGTGTTTCGTATGGATTTGAAGCTAAACCTCCTACATCGCATTGATTTGAAGTTAAACCTTTCTATATTCTATTGATTTGAAGCTAAACCTTGTACCTCTTATTGATTTGAAGCTAAACCTTCTACATCGCATTGATTTGAAGATAAATCGTGTGTTTCGCATGGATTTGAAGCTAACTCGTTAGTTTCGCATGCAGTTGTAGCTAAATAATGTACATCACAAGTATTTGTAACTACACCATTTTTTTCGCATGGATTTGAAGCTACGCCTTCTACTTCGCATTGATTTGAAGCTAAATCATTTGTTTCGCATGGAATTGAAGCTACCTCGTTTGTTTCTCCTGCTTTTGAAGCTATATCATTTATATCGCATGGATTTGAAGCTGAACCAACTACATCGCATTGATTTGAAGCTAAGTCTTGTGTATCGCATGGATTTGAAGCAAACCATCTACATCGCATTGATTTGAAGCTTAATCATGTGTTTCGCATGGATTTGATGCTAACTCGTTTGTTTCGCATGCAGTTGTAGCTATATAATGGATATCACAAGAATTTGTAGCTAAACCATTTGTTTCGCATGAATTAGAAGCTAAACCTTCTACTTCGCATTGATTTTAAGCTAAATCATTTGTTTCGCATGGAATTGAAGCTACTTCGTTTGTTCCTCCAGCTTTTGAAGCTGTATCACTTATATCGCAAGTATTTGAAGCTAAATCATATGTGTCGTATGGATTTGAACCAGAACCATCTACATCGCATTGATTTGAAGCGAAATCTAGTGTATCGCATGGATTTGAAGCTAAACCTTCTACATCACATTGATTTGCAACTAAATCATTTGTTTCGCAAGGATTTGAACCTAAGCCTTGCCCTTCGAATTGATTTGAAGCTAAACCTTGTGTATCGCATGGATTTGAAGCTAAACCTTCTACATCGCATTGATTTGAAGCTAAATCATTTGTTTCGAATGGATTTGAATCTAAGCCTTGTCCTTCGAATTGATTTGGAGCTAAATCATTTGTTTCGTATGGATTTGAAGCTGAACCTACTACATCGCATTGATTTGAAGCTAAATCATATGATTCGCGTGGATTTGAAGCTAAACCTTCTACATCGCATTGATTTGAAGCTAAGTCATGTGTCTCGCATGGATTTGAAGCTAACTCGTTCGTTTCGCCTCCATTGGAAACTATGTCACTTATATCGCAAGTATTTGAAGCTAAATCATATGTGCCGCATGGATTTGAAGCTGCACGTACTACATCGCATTGATTTGAAGCTAAATCATTTGTTTCGCATGGATTTGAATCTAAGCCTTGTCCTTCGAATTGATTTGAAGCTAAATCATGTGTTTCGTATGGATTTGAAGCTGAACCTTCTACATCGCATTGATTTGAAGCTAAACCTTCTACATTCTATTGATTTGAAGCTAAACCTTCTACATTCTATTGATTTGAAGCTAAACCTTCTACCTGTTATTGTTTTGAAGCTGAACCTTGTATATCGCATTGATTTGCAGCTAAATCATGTGTTTCGCATGGTTTTGTAGCTAACTCGTTCGTTGCGCATGCAGTTAAATCCAAATAACGTATATCACAAGTATTTGTATCTAAACCATTTGATTCGCATGGATTTGAAGTTAAGCCTTCTACTTCGCATTAATTGGAAGTTAAATCACGTGTTTTGCATGGTTTTGAAGCTAAACCTTCTACATCGCATTGATTTGAAGCTAAATCATGTGTTTCGCATGCAGTTGAAGGTAACTCGTCTGTTTCGCCTGTATTTGAAGCTATTTCATTTATAAGGCAAGTATTTGAAGCTAAATCATTCGTTTCGCATGGATTTGAAGCCAAGCCTTCTACTGCGCTTGGATTTGAAGCTAACTCGTTTGTTTTGGCTGCATTTTAAGCTATATCACTTATATCTCAAGTGTTTGAAGCTAAACCATTTGTTGCGCATGGATTTGAAGCTAAGCCTTCTACTTCGCATTGATTTGAAGCTAAGTCTTGTGTATCGCATGGATTTGAAGCAAACCATCTACATCGCATTGATTTGAAGCTTAATCATGTGTTTCGCATGGATTTGATGCTAACTCGTTTGTTTCGCATGCAGTTGTAGCTATATAATGGATATCACAAGAATTTGTAGCTAAACCATTTGTTTCGCATGAATTAGAAGCTAAGCCTTCTACTTCGCATTGATTTGAAGCTAAATCATTTGTTTCGCATGGAATTGAAGCTACTTCGTTTGTTCCTCCAGCTTTTGAAGCTGTATCACTTATATCGCAAGTATTTGAAGCTAAATCATATGTGTCGTATGGATTTGAACCAGAACCATCTACATCGCATTGATTTGAAGCGAAATCTAGTGTATCGCATGGATTTGAAGCTAAACCTTCTACATCACATTGATTTGCAACTAAATCATTTGTTTCGCAAGGATTTGAATCTAAGCCTTGCCCTTCGAATTGATTTGAAGCTAAACCTTGTGTATCGCATGGATTTGAAGCTAAACCTTCTACATCGCATTGATTTGAAGCTAAGTCATGTGTCTCGCATGGATTTGAAGCTAAACCTTCTGCATCGCATCGATTTGAAGCAAAATCATGTGTTTTGCATGGATTTGATGCTAACTCGTTTGCTTCCACTGCATTTGAAGCTATATCAGTTATATCGCAAGTATCTGATGCTAAATCATTTGTTTTGCATGGATTTGAAAATAAATCTTCTACATCGCATGGATTTGCAGCTAAATCATGTGTTTCGCATGGATTTGAAGCTAACTCGTTTTTTTCGAATGCATTTGCAGCTATATCACTTATATCGCATGTATCTGAATCTAAATCATTTGTATCGCATGGATTTGAAGCTAAGCCTTCTACATCGTATCGATTTGAATCTAAACCTTCTACATCGCATTGATTTGAAGCTAAATCATGTGATTCGCTTGTATTTGAAGCTAACTCGTTTGTTTTGGCTGCATTTGAAGCTATATCACTTATATCTCAAGTGTTTGAAGCTAAATCATTTGTTTCGCATGGATTTGAAGCTAAACCTTCTGCATCGCATTGATTTGAAGCAAAATCATGTGTTTTGCATGGATTTGATTCTAACTCGTCTGCTTCCCCTGCATTTGAAGCTATATCAGTTATATCGCAAGTATCTGATGCTAAATCATTTGTTTTGCATGGATTTGAAGATAAATCTTCTACATCGCATGGATTTGCAGCTAAATCATGTGTTTCGCATGGATTTGAAGCTAACTCGTTCGTTTCGCCTGCAGTTGAATCTACATCACTTATATAGCAAGTATTTGAAGCTAAATCATGTGTATCGCGTGGA
Organism: Megalopta genalis; assembly: GCF_051020955.1. Lineage (NCBI taxonomy): Eukaryota > Metazoa > Arthropoda > Insecta > Hymenoptera > Halictidae > Megalopta > Megalopta genalis. Next base: position 155,901 of record NW_027476599.1, on the reverse strand, counting down.
TTTTGAAGCTAACTCGTTTGATTAGTCTGCATTTGAAGCTATATCACTTATACCCCAAGTGTTTGAAGCTAAATCATACGAATCGCTTGGATTTGATGCTAAATCATATGATTCGCGTGGATTTGAAGCTAAACCTTCTACATCGCATTGATTTGAAGCTAAGTCATGTGTCTCGCATGGATTTGAAGCTAAACCTTCTGCATCGCATTGATTTGAAGCAAAATCATGTGTTTTGCATGGATTTGATGCTAACTCGTTTGCTTCCCCTGCATTTGAAGCTATATCAGTTATATCGCAAGTATTTGATGCTAAATCATTTGTTTTGCATGGATTTGAAGATAAATCTTCTACAAAACCATGGACTTGCAGCTAAATCATGTGTTTCGCATGGATTTGAAGCTAAACCTTCTGCATCGCATTGATTTGAAGCAAAATCATGTGTTTTGTATGGATTTGATGCTAACTCGTTTGCTTCCACTGCATTTGAAGCTATATCAGTTATATCGTAAGTATCTGATGCTAAATCATTTGTTTTGCATGGATTTGAAGATAAATCTTCCACATCGCATGGATTTGCAGTTAAATCACGTGTTTCGCATGGATTTGAAGCTAACTCGTTAGTTTCGAATGCATTTGAAGCTATATCACGTTTATCGCACGTATCTGATTCTAAATTATTTGTTTTCGCATAGATTTGAAGCTAAGCCTTCTACTTCATATCGATTTGAAGTTAAATGATATGTATCGCATGGATTTTGAAGCTAACTCGTTTGATTCGTCAGCATTTGAAGCTATATCACTTATATCCCAATTGTTTGAAGCTAAATCATTTGTTTCGCATGGACTTGAATCTAAACGTTCTACATCGCATTGATTTGAAGCTAAATCATGTGATTCGCTTGTATTTGAAACTAACTCGTTTGTTTTGGCTGCATTTGAAGCTATATCACTTATATCTCAAGTGTTTGAAGCTAAATCATTTGTTTCGCATGGATTCGAAACGAAACCTTCTGCATCGCATTGATTTGAAGCTAAATCATGTGTTTTGCATGGATGTTATGCTAACTCGTTTGTTTCCCCTGCATTTGAAGCTATATCACTTATATCCCAATTGTTTGAAGCTAAATCATTTGTTTCGCATGGACCTGAATCTAAACGTTCTACATCGCATTGATTTGAAGCTAAGTCATGTGATTCGCTTGGATTTGAAGCTAACTCGTTTGCTACGGATGCATTTGAAGCTATATCAGTTATATCGCAAGTATCTGATGCTAAATCATTTGTTTTGCATGGATTTGAAGCTAAACCTTCTGCATCGCATTGATTTGAAGCAAAATCATGTGTTTTGCATGGATTTGATGCTAACTCGTTTGCTTCCCCTGCATTTGAAGCTATATCAGTTATATCGCAAGTATCTGATGCTAAATCATTTGTTTTGCATGGATTTGAAGATAAATCTTCCACATCGCATGGATTTGCAGTTAAATCACGTGTTTCGCATGGATTTGAAGCTAACTCGTTAGTTTCGAATGCATTTGTAGCTATATCACGTTTATCGCAAGTATCTGATTCTATATTATTTGTTTTCGCATGGATTTGAAGCTAAGCCTTCTACTTCATATCGACTTGAAGTTAAATGATATGTATCGCATGGATTTTGAAGCTAACTCGTTTGATTCGTCAGCATTTGAAGCTATATCTCTTATATCCCAATTGTTTGAAGCTAAATCATTTGTTTCGCATGGATTTGAATCTAAACCTTCTACATCGCATTGATTTGAAGCTAAATCATGTGAATCGCTTGGATTTGAAGCTAACTCGTTTGCTTCGGAATTCATTTGAAGCTATATCACTTATATCTCAATTGTTTGAAGCTAAATCATTTGTTTCGCATGGATTTGAAGCTAAATCTTCTGCAACGCATTGATTTAAAGCTAAATCATGCGTTTTGCATGGATTTGATGCTAACTCGTTAGTTTCGACGGCATTTGAAGCTATATCACTTATATCGCAAGTATCTGAAGCTAAATCATTTGTTTCGCATGGATTTGAAGCTCAATCTTCTACATCGCATTGATTTGCAGCTAAATCATGTGTTTCGTAAGGATTTGAAGCTATGCCTTCTACTTCGCATTGATTTCAAGCTAACTCATGTGTTTCGCATGGTTTTGAAGCTAACTCGTTTGTTTCGTCTGCAATTGAAGTTATATCTCTTATATCCCAAGTGATTGAAGCTAAATCATTTGTTTCGCATGGATTTGAAGCTAATCCTTCTACTGCGTATCGATTTGAAGCTAAATGATATGTATAGCATGGATTTGAAGCTAACTCGTTTGATTCGTCTGCATTTGAAGCTATATCACTTATATCCCAAGTGTTTGAAGCTAAATCATTTGTTTAGCATGGATTTGAAGATAAACCTTCTACATTGCATTGATTTGAAGCTAAATCATGTGTTTCGCTTGGATTTGAAGCTAACTCGTTTGTTTCGTCTGCATTTGAAGCTATATCACCTATATCGCTAGTATCTGAAGCTAAATCATTTGTTTCGCATGGATTCGAAGCTAAACCTTCTACATCGCATTGATTTGCTGCTAAATCATGTGTTTCGCATGGATTTGAAGCTAACTCGTTAGTTTCGTCTGCATTTGAAGCTATATAACTTACATCTCAAGTATCTGAATCTAAATCATTTGTGTCGCATGGATTTGAAGCTAAGCCTTCTACTTCGTATCGATTTGAAGTTAAATGAAAGGTATCGCATGGATTTTGAAGCTAACTCGTTTGATTCCTCTGCATTTGAAGCTATATCACTTATATCCCAATTGTTTGAAGCTGAATCATTCGTTTCGCATGGATTTGAAGCTAAAACTTCTACATCGCATTGATTTGCGGCTAAATCATGTGTTTCGCATGGATTTGAAGCTAACTCGTTTGTTTCGTCTGCATTTGAAGCTATATCCCCTATATCGCTAGTATCTGAAGCTAAATCATTTGTTTCGCATGGATTTGAAGCTAACTCGTCTGCTTTGTCTGCATTTGAAGCTATATCACTTATATCCCAAGTGTTTGAAGCTAAATCATTTGTTTCGCATGGATTTGAAGCTAAACATTCTCCATCGCAGTGATTAAAGCTAAATCATGTGTTTCGCTTGGATTTTGAAGCTAACTCGTTTGATTCGTCCGCATTTGAAGCTATATCACTTATATCCCAATTGTTTGAAGCTAAATCATTTGTTTCGCATGGATTTGAAGCTAAACCTTCTACATCGCATTGATTTGAAGATAAATCATGTGATTCGCTTGGATTTGAAGCTAACTCGTTTGTTTCGGCTGCATTTGAAGCTATATCACTTATATCGCTAGTATCTGAAGCTAAATCATTTGTATCGCATGGATTTGAAGCTGAACATTCTACATCGTATTGATTTGAAGCAAAACCTTCTACATTGCATTGATTTAAAGCTAAACCTTCTACATCGGATTGGTTTGAAGCTAAGCCTTCTACTTCGCATAGATTTGAAGCTAAATCACGTCTTTGGCTTGGATTTGAAGCTAACTCGTTTGTTTCGCATGCAGTTGAAGCTAAGTCAAGTATATTACCAGTATTTGAAGCTAAACCATTTGATTCGCATGGATTTGAAGCCAAGCCTTCTACATCGCAATGATTTGAAGATAAATCATGTGTTCCGCATGGATTTGAAGCTAACTCGTTTGTTTGGCATGCAGTTGAAGCTAAATCATGTTTAAAACAAGTATTTGAAGCTAAGCTATTCGTTTCGCATGGATTTGAAACTAAGCCTTCTACTTCGCATTGATTTGAAGCTAAATCTTTTCTTTCGCTTGGATTTGAAGCTGAATCATGTGTTTCGCTTGAATTTGAAGATAGGACGTTTGTTACGCATGCAGTTGAAGCTAAATCATGTATATCACAAGTATTTGATGCTAAACCATTTGTTTCGTATGGATTTGAAGGTACTCCTTCTACTTTGAATTGATTTGAAGCTAAATCACGTGTTCCGCTTGGATTTGAAGCTAAACCTTCTACATCGCATTGATTTGACACTAAATCATGTGTTTCGATTGGATTTGAATCTAACTCGTTTCTTTCGTCACCATTTGAAGCTATATCACTTATATCGCAAGTATCTCAACCTAAATCATTTGTTTCTCATGGATGTCAAGATAAGCCTTCTACCTCGTATTGATTTGAAGCTAAATCATATGTTTCGCACGGATTTGAAACTAAGCCTTCTACTTCGTATCGATTTTAAGTTAAATGAAAATGTATCGCATGGATTTTGAAACTAACTCGTTTGATTCGTCTGCATTTGAAGCTATATCACTTATATCCCAATTGTTTGAAGCTGAATCATTTGTTTCGCATGGATTTGAAGCTAAAACTTCTACATCGCATTTAATTCCGGCTAAATCATGTGTTTCGCTTGTATTTGAAGCTAGCTCGTTTGTTTCGTCTGCATTGGAAGCTATATCACTTATATCGCAAGTGTTTGGGGCTCAATAATTTGTCTCGCATGGATTTCAAGCTAAACCCTCTACATCGCATTGATTTGAAGCTAAATCACGTGTTCCGCTTGGATTTGAAGCTAAACATTCTACATCCCATTGATTTGCAGCTAAATCATGGGTTTCACATGGATTTGAAGCAAATTCGTTTGTTGCGCATGCAGTTGAATCTAAATAACGTATATCACAAGTATTTGTAGCTAAACAATTTATTTCGCATGGATTTGAAGCTAAACAATCTACATCGCACTGATTAAAGCTAAATCATGTGTTTCGCTTGGATATGAAGCTAACTCGTTTGTTTCGTCTGCATATGAAGCTATATCACTTCTATCGCTAGTATTAGAAGCTAAATCATTTGTTTCGCATGGATTAGAAGCTAAACTTTCGACATAGCATTGATTTGAAGCTTAATCATGTGTTTTGTATGGATTTGAAGCTAACTCGTTTGTTGCCCATGCATTTGAAGCTATATCACTAATATCCCAAGCGTTTGAAACTAAATCATTTGTTTTGCATGGATTTGAAGCTAAACCTTCTACACCGCATTGATTTGCAGTTAAATCATGTGTTTCACTTGGATTTGAAGCTAACTCGTTAGTTTTGCTGCATTTGAAGCTATATCACCTATATCCCAAGTGTTTGAAGCTCAATCATTTGCTTCGCAAGGATTAGAAGCTAATCCTTCTACATCGCATTGATTTCAAGCTTAATCATGTGTTTCACTTGGATTTGAAGCTAAACCTTCTACAACGCATTGATTTGAAGCTAAATCATGTGATTTGCTTGGATTTGAAGCTAACTCGTTTGTTTCGTCTGCATTTTAAGAAATATCACTTATATCTCAAGTGTTTGAAGCTAAATCATTTGTTCCGCTTGGATTTGAAGCTAAGCCTTCTACTTCGTATCGATTTGAAGCTAAATGAAATGTATCGCATGGATTTGAAGCTAACTCGTTTGATTCGTCTGCATTTGAAGCTATATCACTTATATCCCAAGTGTTTGAAGCTATATCATTTTTTTCGCATGGATTTGAAGCTAAACCTTCTACATCGCATTGATTTGAAGCTAAACCTTCTACATCGCATTGATTTGAAGCTAAATCATGTGTTTCGCTTGGATTTGAAGCTAACTCGTTTGTTTCGTCTGCATTTGAAGAAATATCACTTATATCTCAAGTGTTTGAAGCTAAATCATTTGTTTCGCATGGATTTGAAACTAAGCCTTCTACTCCGTATTGATTTGAAGCTAAATGAATGTATCGCATGGATTTGAACTATCTCGTTTGATTCGTCTGCATTTGTAGCTATATCACTTATATCCCAAGAAATTGAAGCTAAATCATTTGTTTCGCATGGATTTGAAGCTAAATCATCTACATCGCATTGATTTGCAGCTAAATCATGTGTCTCGCATGGATTTGAAGCTAACTCGTTTGATTCGTCTGCATTTAAAGATATATCATTTATGTCCCAATTGTATGAAGCTAAATCATTTGTTTCGCATGGATTTGTAGCTAAGCCTTCTACATCGCATTGATTTGCTGCTAAATCATGTGTTTCGCATGGATTTGATGCTAAACCTTCTACATCGCATGGATTTGAAGCTGAACCTTCTACATCGCACTGATTTGATGCTTAATCACGTGTTTCGCTTGGATACGAAGCTAACCCGTTTGTTTCTCCTGCATTTGAAGCTATATCACTTATATCGCATGTATATGATGCTAAATCATTTATGTCGCATTGCTTTGAAGGTAAGCCTTCTACTTCGCATTGATTTGAAGCTAAATTGTGTGTTTCGGTTGAATTTGAACCTAATTCGTTTGTTTCGCATGCAGTTTAAGCTAAATCATGAATAAAACAAGTATTTGATTCCATACTATACGTTTCGCATGGATTTGAAACCTAGCCTTCTACTTCGCATTGATTTGCAGATAAATCATGTGTTTCGAATGGATTTGATGCTAATCCTTCTACTTCGTATTGAGTTGAAGCTAAACCATTTGTTTCGCATCGATCCTAAAATCAGGTTTCTACTTCGCATTGATTAGAAGCAAAATCATGAGTTTCGAATGGATTTGAAGCTAACTCGTTTGTTTAGAATGCAGTTGAAGCTAAATCATGTATATCACAAGTATTTGAAGCTAAGCCATTTGTTTCGCTTGGATTAGAAGATCAGCCTTCTCCTTCGCATTGATTTGAAGCTAAATCATTTGATTCACTTGGATTTGTGGCTAACTCATTTGTTTCGCATGCATTTGCCAAATCATGTATATCACAAATATTTGAAGCTAAACCATTTGATTCGCATGGATTTGAAACTAAGCCTTCTACTTCGCATTGATATGAACCTAAATCACGTTTTTCTCTTGGATTTGAAGCTAACTCGTTTGTTTCGCATGCAGTTGAAGCTACATCATGTATATCACAGGTATTTGAAGCTAAACCACTTGTTTCGCATGGATTCGAATACATGCCTTCTACTTCGCATTGATATGAAGCTACATCTTGTTTCGCATGGATTTGAAGCTAATTCGTTTGTTTCGCATGCAGTTGAAGCTAAATCATGTATATCACAAGTATTTGAAGCTGAACCATTTGCTTCGCATGAATATTATGCTAAACCATGTGTTACGAATGAATTTGAAGCTAAACCATTTGTTTCGTATGGATTTGAAGGTACTCCTTCTACTTCGCAATTGATTTGAAGCTAAATCATGTGTTTCGCATGGATTTGAAGCTAACTCGTTTGTATCGCCTGCTTTTCAAGCAAAATCATGTATATCACAAGTATTTGAAGCTAAGCCATTTGTTTCGCATGGATTCGAAGATAAGCGTTCTACTTCGCATTGATTTGAAGCTAAATCATTTGATTCACTTGGATTTGTGGCTAACTCGTTTGTTTCGCATGCATTTGCCAAATCATGTATGTCACAAATATTTGAAGCTAAACCATTTGATTCGCATGGATTTGAATCTAAGCCTTCTACTTCGCATTGATATGAATCTAAATCACATTTATCTCTTGGATTTGAAGCTAACTCGTTTGTTTCGCATGCACTTGAAGCTAAATCATGTATATCACAAGTATTTGAAGCGAAACCATTTGTTTCGCATGGATTCGAAGATCAGCCTTCTACTTCGCATTGATTTGAAGCTAAATCATATGTTTCGCATGGATTTGAAGCTAATTCGTTTGTATCGCCTGCATTTGAAGCTAAATCATGTATATCACAAGTATTTGAAGCTAAGCCATTTGTTTCGCATGGATTCGAAAATAAGCCTTCTACTTTGCATTGATTTGATTCTAAATCATGTTTTTCGCTTGTATTTAAAGCTAACTCGTTTGTTTCGCCTGGATTTGAAGCTAAATCGTGTATATCGCAAGTATTTGGTGCTAAACAATTTGTTTCCCATGGATTCGAAGATAAGCCTCCTACTTCCCATTGATTTGGAGCTAAATCATGTGTTTCGCATGGATTTGAAGCTAACTCGTTTGTCTCGCATGCTGTTGAAGCTAAATCATGTATATCACAAGTATTTGATGCTGACCAATTTGTTTCGCATGGTTTCGAAGATCAGCCTTCTACTTCGCAATTGATTTGAAGCTAAGTCATATGTTTCGCATGGATTTGAAGATAAGCATTCTAGTTCGCATTGATTTGAAGCTAAATCATTTCATTCACTTGGATTTGTGGCTAACTCATTTGTTTCGCAAGCATTTGCCAAATCATGTATATCACAAATATTTGAAGCTAAACCATTTGATTCGCATGGATTTGAACTAAGCCTTCTACTTCGCATTGATATGAACCTAAATCATGTTTTTCTCTTGGATTTGAAGCTAACTCGTTTGTTTCGCATGCAGTTGAAGCTACATCATGTATATCACAGGTATTTGAAGCTAAACCATTTGTTTCGCATGGATTCGAAGACATGCCTTCTACTTCGCATTGAAATGAAGCTACATCATGTTTCGCATGGATTTGAAGCTAATTCGTTTGTTTCGCAAGCAGTTGTAGCAAAATCATGTATGTCACAAGTATTTGAAGCTGAACCATTTGCTTCGCATGAATATTATGCTAAACCATGTGTTTCGAATGAATTTCAAGCTAAATCATGTGTTTCGTATGGATTTAGAGCTAACACATTTGTTTCGCACGCAGTTGAAGCCAAATCATGTATAACACAAATATTTGAAGTTAAACCATTTGATTCGCATGGATTTGAAGCTAACCCTCCTACTTCGCATTGATTTGGAGCTAAATCATGTGTTTCGCATGGATTTGAAGCTAACTCGTTTGTCTCGCATGCTGTTGAAGCGAAATCATGTATATCACAAGTATTTGATGCTGACCAATTTGTTTCGCATGGTTTCGAAGATCAGCCTTCTACTTCGCAATGATTTGAAGCTAAATCATGTGTTCCGCATGGATTTGAAGCTAACTCGTTTGTTTGGCATGCAGTTGAAGCTAAATCATGTTTAAAACAAGTATTTGAAGCTAAGCTATTCGTTTCGCATGGATTTGAAACTAAGCCTTCTACTTCGCATTGATTTGAAGCTAAATCTTTTCTTTCGCTTGGATTTGAAGCTGAATCATGTGTTTCGCTTGAATTTGAAGATAGGACGTTTGTTACGCATGCAGTTGAAGCTAAATCATGTATATCACAATTATTTGAAGCTAAACCATTTGTTTCGTATGGATTTGAAGGTACTCCTTCTACTTTGAATTGATTTGAAGCTAAATCACGTGTTACGCTTGGATTTGAAGCTAAACCTTCTACATCGCATTGATTTGAAGCTAAATCATGTGTTTCGTCTGGATTTGAAGCTAAGCCTTCTACTTCGCTTTGATTTGAATCTAAATCTTTTCTTTCGCTTGGATTTGAAGCTGAATCATGTGTTTCGCTTGAATTTGAAGATAGGACGTTTGTTTCGCACGCAGTTGAAGCCAAATCATGTACAACACAAATATTTGAAGTTAAACCATTTGATTCGCATGGATTTGAAGCTAACCCTTCTACTTCGCCTTGATTTGGAGCTATATCATGTGTTTCGCATGGATTTGAAGCTAACTCGTTTGTCTCGCATGCTGTTGAAGCTAAATCATGTATATCACAAGTATTTGATTCTGACCAATTTGTTTCGCATGGATTCGAAGATAAGCGTTCTACTTCGCATTGATTTGAAGCTAAATCATTTGATTCACTTGGATTTGTGGCTAACTCGTTTGTTTCGCATGCATTTGCCAAATCATGTATGTCACAAATATTTGAAGCTAAACCATTTGATTCGCATGGATTTGAATCTAAGCCTTCTACTTCGCATTGATATGAATCTAAATCACGTTTATCTCTTGGATTTGAAGCTAACTCGTTTGTTTCGCATGCACTTGAAGCTAAATCATGTATATCACAAGTATTTGAAGCGAAACCATTTGTTTCGCATGGATTCGAAGATCAGCCTTCTACTTCGCATTGATTTGAAGCTAAATCATTTCATTCACTTGGATTTGTGGCTAACTCATTTGTTTCGCAAGCATTTGCCAAATCATGTATATCACAAATATTTGAAGCTAAACCATTTGATTCGCATGGATTTGAAACTAAGCCTTCTACTTCGCATTGATATGAACCTAAATCACGTTTTTCTCTTGGATTTGAAGCTAACTCGTTTGTTTCGCATGCAGTTGAAGCTACATCATGTATATCACAGGTATTTGAAGCTAAACCATTTGTTTCGCATGGATTCGAAAATAAGCCTTCTACTTTGCATTGATTTGATTCTAAATCATGTTTTTCGCTTGGATTTAAAGCTAACTCGTTTGTTTCGCCTGGATTTGAAGCTAAATCGTGTATATCGCAAGTATTTGGTGCTAAACAATTTGTTTCCCATGGATTCGAAGATAAGCCTCCTACTTCGCATTGATTTGAAGCTAAATCATGTGTTTCGTCTGGATTTGAAGCTAAGCCTTCTACTTCGCTTTGATTTGAAGCTAAATCATGTGTTTCGTATGGATTTAGAGCTAACACATTTGTTTCGCACGCAGTTGAAGCCAAATCATGTATAACACAAATATTTGAAGTTAAACCATTTGATTCGCATGGATTTGAAGCTAACCCTCCTACTTCGCATTGATTTGGAGCTAAATCATGTGTTTCGCATGGATTTGAAGCTAACTCGTTTGTCTCGCATGCTGTTGAATCTAAATCATGTATATCACAAGTATTTGATGCTGACCAATTTGTTTCGCATGGTTTCGAAGAGCAGCCTTCTCCTTCGCATTGATTTGAAGCTAAATCATTTGATTCACTTGGATTTGTGGCTAACTCATTTGTTTCGCATGCATTTGCCAAATCATGTATATCACAAATATTTGAAGCTAAACCATTTGATTCGCATGGATTTGAAACTAAGCCTTCTACTTCGCATTGATATGAACCTAAATCACGTTTTTCTCTTGGATTTGAAGCTAACTCGTTTGTTTCGCATGCAGTTGAAGCTACATCATGTATATCACAGGTATTTGAAGCTAAACCACTTGTTTCGCATGGATTCGAATACATGCCTTCTACTTCGCATTGATATGAAGCTACATCTTGTTTCGCATGGATTTGAAGCTAATTCGTTTGTTTCGCATGCAGTTGAAGCTAAATCATGTATATCACAAGTATTTGAAGCTGAACCATTTGCTTCGCATGAATATTATGCTAAACCATGTGTTACGAATGAATTTGAAGCTAAACCATTTGTTTCGTATGGATTTGAAGGTACTCCTTCTACTTCGCAATTGATTTGAAGCTAAATCATGTGTTTCGCATGGATTTGAAGCTAACTCGTTTGTATCGCCTGCTTTTCAAGCAAAATCATGTATATCACAAGTATTTGAAGCTAAGCCATTTGTTTCGCATGGATTCGAAGATAAGCGTTCTACTTCGCATTGATTTGAAGCTAAATCATTTGATTCACTTGGATTTGTGGCTAACTCGTTTGTTTCGCATGCATTTGCCAAATCATGTATGTCACAAATATTTGAAGCTAAACCATTTGATTCGCATGGATTTGAATCTAAGCCTTCTACTTCGCATTGATATGAATCTAAATCACGTTTATCTCTTGGATTTGAAGCTAACTCGTTTGTTTCGCATGCACTTGAAGCTAAATCATGTATATCACAAGTATTTGAAGCGAAACCATTTGTTTCGCATGGATTCGAAGATCAGCCTTCTACTTCGCATTGATTTGAAGCTAAATCATATGTTTCGCATGGATTTGAAGCTAATTCGTTTGTATCGCCTGCATTTGAAGCTAAATCATGTATATCACAAGTATTTGAAGCTAAGCCATTTGTTTCGCATGGATTCGAAAATAAGCCTTCTACTTTGCATTGATTTGATTCTAAATCATGTTTTTCGCTTGTATTTAAAGCTAACTCGTTTGTTTCGCCTGGATTTGAAGCTAAATCGTGTATATCGCAAGTATTTGGTGCTAAACAATTTGTTTCCCATGGATTCGAAGATAAGCCTCCTACTTCCCATTGATTTGGAGCTAAATCATGTGTTTCGCATGGATTTGAAGCTAACTCGTTTGTCTCGCATGCTGTTGAAGCGAAATCATGTATATCACAAGTATTTGATGCTGACCAATTTGTTTCGCATGGTTTCGAAGATCAGCCTTCTACTTCGCAATGATTTGAAGCTAAATCATGTGTTCCGCATGGATTTGAAGCTAACTCGTTTGTTTGGCATGCAGTTGAAGCTAAATCATGTTTAAAACAAGTATTTGAAGCTAAGCTATTCGTTTCGCATGGATTTGAAACTAAGCCTTCTACTTCGCATTGATTTGAAGCTAAATCTTTTCTTTCGCTTGGATTTGAAGCTGAATCATGTGTTTCGCTTGAATTTGAAGATAGGACGTTTGTTACGCATGCAGTTGAAGCTAAATCATGTATATCACAATTATTTGAAGCTAAACCATTTGTTTCGTATGGATTTGAAGGTACTCCTTCTACTTTGAATTGATTTGAAGCTAAATCACGTGTTACGCTTGGATTTGAAGCTAAACCTTCTACATCGCATTGATTTGAAGCTAAATCATGTGTTTCGTCTGGATTTGAAGCTAAGCCTTCTACTTCGCTTTGATTTGAATCTAAATCTTTTCTTTCGCTTGGATTTGAAGCTGAATCATGTGTTTCGCTTGAATTTGAAGATAGGACGTTTGTTTCGCACGCAGTTGAAGCCAAATCATGTACAACACAAATATTTGAAGTTAAACCATTTGATTCGCATGGATTTGAAGCTAACCCTTCTACTTCGCCTTGATTTGGAGCTAAATCATGTGTTTCGCATGGATTTGAAGCTAACTCGTTTGTCTCGCATGCTGTTGAAGCTAAATCATGTATATCACAAGTATTTGATTCTGACCAATTTGTTTCGCATGGATTCGAAGATAAGCGTTCTACTTCGCATTGATTTGAAGCTAAATCATTTGATTCACTTGGATTTGTGGCTAACTCGTTTGTTTCGCATGCATTTGCCAAATCATGTATGTCACAAATATTTGAAGCTAAACCATTTGATTCGCATGGATTTGAATCTAAGCCTTCTACTTCGCATTGATATGAATCTAAATCACGTTTATCTCTTGGATTTGAAGCTAACTCGTTTGTTTCGCATGCACTTGAAGCTAAATCATGTATATCACAAGTATTTGAAGCGAAACCATTTGTTTCGCATGGATTCGAAGATCAGCCTTCTACTTCGCATTGATTTGAAGCTAAATCATTTCATTCACTTGGATTTGTGGCTAACTCATTTGTTTCGCAAGCATTTGCCAAATCATGTATATCACAAATATTTGAAGCTAAACCATTTGATTCGCATGGATTTGAAACTAAGCCTTCTACTTCGCATTGATATGAACCTAAATCACGTTTTTCTCTTGGATTTGAAGCTAACTCGTTTGTTTCGCATGCAGTTGAAGCTACATCATGTATATCACAGGTATTTGAAGCTAAACCATTTGTTTCGCATGGATTCGAAAATAAGCCTTCTACTTTGCATTGATTTGATTCTAAATCATGTTTTTCGCTTGGATTTAAAGCTAACTCGTTTGTTTCGCCTGGATTTGAAGCTAAATCGAGTATATCGCAAGTATTTGGTGCTAAACAATTTGTTTCCCATGGATTCGAAGATAAGCCTCCTACTTCGCATTGATTTGAAGCTAAATCATGTGTTTCGTCTGGATTTGAAGCTAAGCCTTCTACTTCGCTTTGATTTGAAGCTAAATCATGTGTTTCGTATGGATTTAGAGCTAACACATTTGTTTCGCACGCAGTTGAAGCCAAATCATGTATAACACAAATATTTGAAGTTAAACCATTTGATTCGCATGGATTTGAAGCTAACCCTCCTACTTCGCATTGATTTGGAGCTAAATCATGTGTTTCGCATGGATTTGAAGCTAACTCGTTTGTCTCGCATGCTGTTGAATCTAAATCATGTATATCACAAGTATTTGATGCTGACCAATTTGTTTCGCATGGTTTCGAAGAGCAGCCTTCTACTTCGCAATTGATTTGAAGCTAAATCATGTGTTTCGCATGGATTTGAAGCTAACTCGTTAGTATCGCCTGCTTTTGAGGCTAAATCATGTATATCACAAGTATTTGAAGCTAAGCCATTTGTTTCGCATGGATTCGAAGATAAGCATTCTACTTCGCATTGATTTGAAGCTAAATCATTTCATTCACTTGGATTTGTGGCTAACTCATTTGTTTCGCAAGCATTTGCCAAATCATGTATATCACAAATATTTGAAGCTAAACCATTTGATTCGCATGGATTTGAAACTAAGCCTTCTACTTCGCATTGATATGAACCTAAATCACGTTTTTCTCTTGGATTTGAAGCTAACTCGTTTGTTTCGCATGCAGTTGAAGCTACATCATGTATATCACAGGTATTTGAAGCTAAACCATTTGTTTCGCATGGATTCGAAGACATGCCTTCTACTTCGCATTGAAATGAAGCTACATCATGTTTCGCATGGATTTGAAGCTAATTCGTTTGTTTCGCATGCAGTTGAAGCTAAATCATGTATATCACAAGTATTTGAAGCTGAACCATTTGCTTCGCATGAATATTATGCTAAACCATGTGTTTCGAATGAATTTGAAACTAAATCATCTGTTTCGGATGGATTTGATGATAAAACTCGTTTGTGTCGCCAGCATTTGAAGCTAAATCATGTATATCACAAGTATTTGAAGCGAAACCATTTGTTTCGCATGGATTCGAAGATCAGCCTTCTACTTCGCATTGATTTGAAGCTAAATCATATGTTTCGCATGGATTTGAAGCTAATTCGTTTGTATCGCCTGCATTTGAAGCTAAATCATGTATATCACAAGTATTTCAAGCTAAGCCATTTGTTTCACATGGATTCGAAAATAAGCCTTCTACTTTGCATTGATTTGATTCTAAATCATGTTTTTCGCTTGGATTTAAAGCTAACTCGTTTGTTTCGCCTGGATTTGAAGCTAAATCGTGTATATCGCAAGTATTTGGTGCTAAACAATTTGTTTCGCATGGATTCGAAGATAAGCCTCCTACTTCGCATTGATTTGAAGTTAAATCATGTGTTTCGTCTGGATTTGAAGCTAAGCCTTCTACTTCGCTTTGATTTGAAGCTAAATCATGTGTTTCGTATGGATTTAGAGCTAACACATTTGTTTCGCACGCAGTTGAAGCCAAATCATGTATAACACAAATATTTGAAGTTAAACCATTTGATTCGCATGGATTTGAAGCTAACCCTCCTACTTCGCATTGATTTGGAGCTAAATCATGTGTTTCGCATGGATTTGAAGCTAACTCGTTTGTCTCGCATGCTGTTGAAGCGAAATCATGTATATCACAAGTATTTGATGCTGACCAATTTGTTTCGCATGGTTTCGAAGATCAGCCTTCTACTTCGCAATTGATTTGAAGCTAAATCATGTGTTTCGCATGGATTTGAAGCTAACTCGTTTGTATCGCCTGCTTTTCAGGCTAAATCATGTATATCACAAGTATTTGAAGCTAAGCCATTTGATTCGCATGGATTTGAAGCTAAGCCTTCTACTTCGCAATGATTTGAAGCTAAATCATGTGTTCCGCATGGATTTGAAGCTAACTCGTTTGTTTGGCATGCAGTTGAAGCTAAATCATGTTTAAAACAAGTATTTGAAGCTAAGCTATTCGTTTCGCATGGATTTGAAACTAAGCCTTCTACTTCGCATTGATTTGAAGCTAAATCTTTTCTTTCGCTTGGATTTGAAGCTGAATCATGTGTTTCGCTTGAATTTGAAGATAGGACGTTTGTTACGCATGCAGTTGAAGCTAAATCATGTATATCACAATTATTTGAAGCTAAACCATTTGTTTCGTATGGATTTGAAGGTACTCCTTCTACTTTGAATTGATTTGAAGCTAAATCACGTGTTACGCTTGGATTTGAAGCTAAACCTTCTACATCGCATTGATTTGAAGCTAAATCATGTGTTTCGTCTGGATTTGAAGCTAAGCCTTCTACTTCGCTTTGATTTGAATCTAAATCTTTTCTTTCGCTTGGATTTGAAGCTGAATCATGTGTTTCGCTCGAATTTGAAGATAGGACGTTTGTTTCGCACGCAGTTGAAGCCAAATCATGTACAACACAAATATTTGAAGTTAAACCATTTGATTCGCATGGATTTGAAGCTAACCCTTCTACTTCGCCTTGATTTGGAGCTAAATCATGTGTTTCGCATGGATTTGAAGCTAACTCGTTTGTCTCGCATGCTGTTGAAGCTAAATCATGTATATCACAAGTATTTGATTCTGACCAATTTGTTTCGCATGGATTCGAAGATAAGCGTTCTACTTCGCATTGATTTGAAGCTAAATCATTTGATTCACTTGGATTTGTGGCTAACTCGTTTGTTTCGCATGCATTTGCCAAATCATGTATGTCACAAATATTTGAAGCTAAACCATTTGATTCGCATGGATTTGAATCTAAGCCTTCTACTTCGCATTGATATGAATCTAAATCACGTTTATCTCTTGGATTTGAAGCTAACTCGTTTGTTTCGCATGCACTTGAAGCTAAATCATGTATATCACATGTATTTGAAGCGAAACCATTTGTTTCGCATGGATTCGAAGATCAGCCTTCTACTTCGCATTGATTTGAAGCTAAATCATTTCATTCACTTGGATTTGTGGCTAACTCATTTGTTTCGCAAGCATTTGCCAAATCATGTATATCACAAATATTTGAAGCTAAACCATTTGATTCGCATGGATTTGAAACTAAGCCTTCTACTTCGCATTGATATGAACCTAAATCACGTTTTTCTCTTGGATTTGAAGCTAACTCGTTTGTTTCGCATGCAGTTGAAGCTACATCATGTATATCACAGGTATTTGAAGCTAAACCATTTGTTTCGCATGGATTCGAAGACATGCCTTCTACTTCGCATTGAAATGAAGCTACATCATGTTTCGCATGGATTTGAAGCTAATTCGTTTGTTTCGCATGCAGTTGAAGCTAAATCATGTATATCACAAGTATTTGAAGCTGAACCATTTGCTTCGCATGAATATTATGCTAAACCATGTGTTTCGAATGAATTTGAAGCTAAATCATCTGTTTCGGATGGATTTGATGATAAAACTCGTTTGTGTCGCCAGCATTTGAAGCTAAATCATGTATATCACAAGTATTTGAAGCGAAACCACTTGTTTCGCATGGATTCGAAGATCAGCCTTCTACTTCGCATTGATTTGAAGCTAAATCATATGTTTCGCATGGATTTGAAGCTAATTCGTTTGTATCGCCTGCATTTGAAGCTAAATCATGTATATCACAAGTATTTCAAGCTAAGCCATTTGTTTCGCATGGATTCGAAAATAAGCCTTCTACTTTGCATTGATTTGATTCTAAATCATGTTTTTCGCTTGGATTTAAAGCTAACTCGTTTGTTTCGCCTGGATTTGAAGCTAAATCGTGTATATCGCAAGTATTTGGTGCTAAACAATTTGTTTCGCATGGATTC
Source organism: Megalopta genalis (assembly GCF_051020955.1). Taxonomy (NCBI): domain Eukaryota; kingdom Metazoa; phylum Arthropoda; class Insecta; order Hymenoptera; family Halictidae; genus Megalopta; species Megalopta genalis. The sequence goes on along the minus strand of NW_027476599.1, from coordinate 138,290 downwards.
GAAGATAAGCCTCCTACTTCGCATTTATTTGAAGCTAAATCATGTGTTTCGTCTGGATTTGAAGCTAAGCCTTCTACTTCGCTTTGATTTGAAGCTAAATCATGTGTTTCGTATGGATTTAGAGCTAACACATTTGTTTCGCACGCAGTTGAAGCCAAATCATGTATAACACAAATATTTGAAGTTGAACCATTTGATTCGCATGGATTTGAAGCTAACCCTCCTACTTCGCATTGATTTGGAGCTAAATCATGTATTTCGCATGGATTTGAAGCTAACTCGTTTGTCTCGCATGCTGTTGAAGCTAAATCATGTATATCACAAGTATTTGATGCTGACCAATTTGTTTCGCATGGTTTCGAAGATCAGCCTTCTACTTCGCAATTGATTTGAAGCTAAATCATGTGTTTCGCATGGATTTGAAGCTAACTCGTTTGTGTCGCCTGCTTTTCAGGCTAAATCATGTATATCACAAGTATTTGAAGCTAAGCCATTTGATTCGCATGGATTTGAAGCTAAGCCTTCTACTTCGCAATGATTTGAAGCTAAATCATGTGTTCCGCATGGATTTGAAGCTAACTCGTTTGTTTGGCATGCAGTTGAAGCTAAATCATGTTTAAAACAAGTATTTGAAGCTAAGCTATTCGTTTCGCATGGATTTGAAACTAAGCCTTCTACTTCGCATTGATTTGAAGCTAAATCTTTTCTTTCGCTTGGATTTGAAGCTGAATCATGTGTTTCGCTTGAATTTGAAGATAGGACGTTTGTTACGCATGCAGTTGAAGCTAAATCATGTATATCACAATTATTTGAAGCTAAACCATTTGTTTCGTATGGATTTGAAGGTACTCCTTCTACTTCGCAATTGATTTGAAGCTAAATCATGTGTTTCGCATGGATTTGAAGCTAACTCGTTTGTATCGCCTGCTTTTCAAGCAAAATCATGTATATCACAAGTATTTGAAGCTAAGCCATTTGTTTCGCATGGATTCGAAGATAAGCGTTCTACTTCGCATTGATTTGAAGCTAAATCATTTGATTCACTTGGATTTGTGGCTAACTCGTTTGTTTCGCATGCATTTGCCAAATCATGTATGTCACAAATATTTGAAGCTAAACCATTTGATTCGCATGGATTTGAATCTAAGCCTTCTACTTCGCATTGATATGAATCTAAATCACGTTTATCTCTTGGATTTGAAGCTAACTCGTTTGTTTCGCATGCACTTGAAGCTAAATCATGTATATCACAAGTATTTGAAGCGAAACCATTTGTTTCGCATGGATTCGAAGATCAGCCTTCTACTTCGCATTGATTTGAAGCTAAATCATATGTTTCGCATGGATTTGAAGCTAATTCGTTTGTATCGCCTGCATTTGAAGCTAAATCATGTATATCACAAGTATTTGAAGCTAAGCCATTTGTTTCGCATGGATTCGAAAATAAGCCTTCTACTTTGCATTGATTTGATTCTAAATCATGTTTTTCGCTTGTATTTAAAGCTAACTCGTTTGTTTCGCCTGGATTTGAAGCTAAATCGTGTATATCGCAAGTATTTGGTGCTAAACAATTTGTTTCCCATGGATTCGAAGATAAGCCTCCTACTTCGCATTGATTTGGAGCTAAATCATGTGTTTCGCATGGATTTGAAGCTAACTCGTTTGTCTCGCATGCTGTTGAAGCTAAATCATGTATATCACAAGTATTTGATGCTGACCAATTTGTTTCGCATGGTTTCGAAGATCAGCCTTCTACTTCGCAATTGATTTGAAGCTAAGTCATATGTTTCGCATGGATTTGAAGATAAGCATTCTAGTTCGCATTGATTTGAAGCTAAATCATTTCATTCACTTGGATTTGTGGCTAACTCATTTGTTTCGCAAGCATTTGCCAAATCATGTATATCACAAATATTTGAAGCTAAACCATTTGATTCGCATGGATTTGAACTAAGCCTTCTACTTCGCATTGATATGAACCTAAATCATGTTTTTCTCTTGGATTTGAAGCTAACTCGTTTGTTTCGCATGCAGTTGAAGCTACATCATGTATATCACAGGTATTTGAAGCTAAACCATTTGTTTCGCATGGATTCGAAGACATGCCTTCTACTTCGCATTGAAATGAAGCTACATCATGTTTCGCATGGATTTGAAGCTAATTCGTTTGTTTCGCATGCAGTTGTAGCAAAATCATGTATGTCACAAGTATTTGAAGCTGAACCATTTGCTTCGCATGAATATTATGCTAAACCATGTGTTTCGAATGAATTTCAAGCTAAATCATGTGTTTCGTATGGATTTAGAGCTAACACATTTGTTTCGCACGCAGTTGAAGCCAAATCATGTATAACACAAATATTTGAAGTTAAACCATTTGATTCGCATGGATTTGAAGCTAACCCTCCTACTTCGCATTGATTTGGAGCTAAATCATGTGTTTCGCATGGATTTGAAGCTAACTCGTTTGTCTCGCATGCTGTTGAAGCGAAATCATGTATATCACAAGTATTTGATGCTGACCAATTTGTTTCGCATGGTTTCGAAGATCAGCCTTCTACTTCGCAATTGATTTGAAGCTAAATCATGTGTTTCGCATGGATTTGAAGCTAACTCGTTTGTATCGCCTGCTTTTCAGGCTAAATCATGTATATCACAAGTATTTGAAGCTAAGCCATTTGATTCGCATGGATTTGAAGCTAAGCCTTCTACTTCGCAATGATTTGAAGCTAAATCATGTGTTCCGCATGGATTTGAAGCTAACTCGTTTGTTTGGCATGCAGTTGAAGCTAAATCATGTTTAAAACAAGTATTTGAAGCTAAGCTATTCGTTTCGCATGGATTTGAAACTAAGCCTTCTACTTCGCATTGATTTGAAGCTAAATCTTTTCTTTCGCTTGGATTTGAAGCTGAATCATGTGTTTCGCTTGAATTTGAAGATAGGACGTTTGTTACGCATGCAGTTGAAGCTAAATCATGTATATCACAATTATTTGAAGCTAAACCATTTGTTTCGTATGGATTTGAAGGTACTCCTTCTACTTTGAATTGATTTGAAGCTAAATCACGTGTTACGCTTGGATTTGAAGCTAAACCTTCTACATCGCATTGATTTGAAGCTAAATCATGTGTTTCGTCTGGATTTGAAGCTAAGCCTTCTACTTCGCTTTGATTTGAATCTAAATCTTTTCTTTCGCTTGGATTTGAAGCTGAATCATGTGTTTCGCTTGAATTTGAAGATAGGACGTTTGTTTCGCACGCAGTTGAAGCCAAATCATGTACAACACAAATATTTGAAGTTAAACCATTTGATTCGCATGGATTTGAAGCTAACCCTTCTACTTCGCCTTGATTTGGAGCTAAATCATGTGTTTCGCATGGATTTGAAGCTAACTCGTTTGTCTCGCATGCTGTTGAAGCTAAATCATGTATATCACAAGTATTTGATTCTGACCAATTTGTTTCGCATGGATTCGAAGATAAGCGTTCTACTTCGCATTGATTTGAAGCTAAATCATTTGATTCACTTGGATTTGTGGCTAACTCGTTTGTTTCGCATGCATTTGCCAAATCATGTATGTCACAAATATTTGAAGCTAAACCATTTGATTCGCATGGATTTGAATCTAAGCCTTCTACTTCGCATTGATATGAATCTAAATCACGTTTATCTCTTGGATTTGAAGCTAACTCGTTTGTTTCGCATGCACTTGAAGCTAAATCATGTATATCACAAGTATTTGAAGCGAAACCATTTGTTTCGCATGGATTCGATGATCAGCCTTCTACTTCGCATTGATTTGAAGCTAAATCATTTCATTCACTTGGATTTGTGGCTAACTCATTTGTTTCGCAAGCATTTGCCAAATCATGTATATCACAAATATTTGAAGCTAAACCATTTGATTCGCATGGATTTGAAACAAAGCCTTCTACTTCGCATTGATATGAACCTAAATCACGTTTTTCTCTTGGATTTGAAGCTAACTCGTTTGTTTCGCATGCAGTTGAAGCTACATCATGTATATCACAGGTATTTGAAGCTAAACCATTTGTTTCGCATGGATTCGAAGACATGCCTTCTACTTCGCATTGAAATGAAGCTACATCATGTTTCGCATGGATTTGAAGCTAATTCGTTTGTTTCGCATGCAGTTGAAGCTAAATCATGTATATCACAAGTATTTGAAGCTGAACCATTTGCTTCGCATGAATATTATGCTAAACCATGTGTTTCGAATGAATTTGAAGCTAAATCATGTGTTTCGGATGGATTTGATGATAAAACTCGTTTGTGTCGCCAGCATTTGAAGCTAAATCATGTATATCACAAGTATTTGAAGCGAAACCATTTGTTTCGCATGGATTCGAAGATCAGCCTTCTACTTCGCATTGATTTGAAGCTAAATCATATGTTTCGCATGGATTTGAAGCTAATTCGTTTGTATCGCCTGCATTTGAAGCTAAATCATGTATATCACAAGTATTTGAAGCTAAGCCATTTGTTTCGCATGGATTCGAAAATAAGCCTTCTACTTTGCATTGATTTGATTCTAAATCATGTTTTTCGCTTGGATTTAAAGCTAACTCGTTTGTTTCGCCTGGATTTGAAGCTAAATCGTGTATATCGCAAGTTTTTGGTGCTAAACAATTTGTTTCGCATGGATTCGAAGATAAGCCTCCTACTTCGCATTGATTTGAAGCTAAATCATGTGTTTCGTCTGGATTTGAAGCTAAGCCTTCTACTTCGCTTTGATTTGAAGCTAAATCATGTGTTTCGTATGGATTTAGAGCTAACACATTTGTTTCGCACGCAGTTGAAGCCAAATCATGTATAACACAAATATTTGAAGTTAAACCATTTGATTCGCATGGATTTGAAGCTAACCCTCCTACTTCGCATTGATTTGGAGCTAAATCATGTGTTTCGCATGGATTTGAAGCTAACTCGTTTGTCTCGCATGCTGTTGAAGCTAAATCATGTATATCACAAGTATTTGATGCTGACCAATTTGTTTCGCATGGTTTCGAAGATCAGCCTTCTACTTCGCAATTGATTTGAAGCTAAATCATGTGTTTCGCATGGATTTGAAGCTAACTCGTTTGTGTCGCCTGCTTTTCAGGCTAAATCATGTATATCACAAGTATTTGAAGCTAAGCCATTTGATTCGCATGGATTTGAAGCTAAGCCTTCTACTTCGCAATGATTTGAAGCTAAATCATGTGTTCCGCATGGATTTGAAGCTAACTCGTTTGTTTCGCATGCAGTTGAAGCTACATCATGTATATCACAGGTATTTGAAGCTAAACCATTTGTTTCGCATGGATTCGAAGACATGCCTTCTACTTCGCATTGAAATGAAGCTACATCATGTTTCGCATGGATTTGAAGCTAATTCGTTTGTTTCGCATGCAGTTGTAGCAAAATCATGTATGTCACAAGTATTTGAAGCTGAACCATTTGCGTCGCATGAATATTATGCTAAACCATGTGTTTCGAATGAATTTCAAGCTAAATCATGTGTTTCGTATGGATTTAGAGCTAACACATTTGTTTCGCACGCAGTTGAAGCCAAATCATGTATAACACAAATATTTGAAGTTAAACCATTTGATTCGCATGGATTTGAAGCTAACCCTCCTACTTCGCATTGATTTGGAGCTAAATCATGTGTTTCGCATGGATTTGAAGCTAACTCGTTTGTCTCGCATGCTGTTGAAGCGAAATCATGTATATCACAAGTATTTGATGCTGACCAATTTGTTTCGCATGGTTTCGAAGATCAGCCTTCTACTTCGCAATTGATTTGAAGCTAAATCATGTGTTTCGCATGGATTTGAAGCTAACTCGTTTGTATCGCCTGCTTTTCAGGCTAAATCATGTATATCACAAGTATTTGAAGCTAAGCCATTTGATTCGCATGGATTTGAAGCTAAGCCTTCTACTTCGCAATGATTTGAAGCTAAATCATGAGTTCCGCATGGATTTGAAGCTAACTCGTTTGTTTGGCATGCAGTTGAAGCTAAATCATGTTTAAAACAAGTATTTGAAGCTAAGCTATTCGTTTCGCATGGATTTGAAACTAAGCCTTCTACTTCGCATTGATTTGAAGCTAAATCTTTTCTTTCGCTTGGATTTGAAGCTGAATCATGTGTTTCGCTTGAATTTGAAGATAGGACGTTTGTTACGCATGCAGTTGAAGCTAAATCATGTATATCACAATTATTTGAAGCTAAACCATTTGTTTCGTATGGATTTGAAGGTACTCCTTCTACTTTGAATTGATTTGAAGCTAAATCACGTGTTACGCTTGGATTTGAAGCTAAACCTTCTACATCGCATTGATTTGAAGCTAAATCATGTGTTTCGTCTGGATTTGAAGCTAAGCCTTCTACTTCGCTTTGATTTGAATCTAAATCTGTTCTTTCGCTTGGATTTTAAGCTGAATCATGTGTTTCGCTTGAATTTGAAGATAGGACGTTTGTTTCGCACGCAGTTGAAGCCAAATCATGTACAACACAAATATTTGAAGTTAAACCATTTGATTCGCATGGATTTGAAGCTAACCCTTCTACTTCGCCTTGATTTGGAGCTAAATCATGTGTTTCGCATGGATTTGAAGCTAACTCGTTTGTCTCGCATGCTGTTGAAGCTAAATCATGTATATCACAAGTATTTGATTCTGACCAATTTGTTTCGCATGGATTCGAAGATAAGCGTTCTACTTCGCATTGATTTGAAGCTAAATCATTTGATTCACTTGGATTTGTGGCTAACTCGTTTGTTTCGCATGCATTTGCCAAATCATGTATGTCACAAATATTTGAAGCTAAACCATTTGATTCGCATGGATTTGAATCTAAGCCTTCTACTTCGCATTGATATGAATCTAAATCACGTTTATCTCTTGGATTTGAAGCTAACTCGTTTGTTTCGCATGCACTTGAAGCTAAATCATGTATATCACAAGTATTTGAAGCGAAACCATTTGTTTCGCATGGATTCGAAGATCAGCCTTCTACTTCGCATTGATTTGAAGCTAAATCATTTCATTCACTTGGATTTGTGGCTAACTCATTTGTTTCGCAAGCATTTGCCAAATCATGTATATCACAAATATTTGAAGCTAAACCATTTGATTCGCATGGATTTGAAACAAAGCCTTCTACTTCGCATTGATATGAACCTAAATCACGTTTTTCTCTTGGATTTGAAGCTAACTCGTTTGTTTCGCATGCAGTTGAAGCTACATCATGTATATCACAGGTATTTGAAGCTAAACCATTTGTTTCGCATGGATTCGAAGACATGCCTTCTACTTCGCATTGAAATGAAGCTACATCATGTTTCGCATGGATTTGAAGCTAATTCGTTTGTTTCGCATGCAGTTGAAGCTAAATCATGTATATCACAAGTATTTGAAGCTGAACCATTTGCTTCGCATGAATATTATGCTAAACCATGTGTTTCGAATGAATTTGAAGCTAAATCATGTGTTTCGGATGGATTTGATGATAAAACTCGTTTGTGTCGCCAGCATTTGAAGCTAAATCATGTATATCACAAGTATTTGAAGCGAAACCATTTGTTTCGCATGGATTCGAAGATCAGCCTTCTACTTCGCATTGATTTGAAGCTAAATCATATGTTTCGCATGGATTTGAAGCTAATTCGTTTGTATCGCCTGCATTTGAAGCTAAATCATGTATATCACAAGTATTTGAAGCTAAGCCATTTGTTTCGCATGGATTCGAAAATAAGCCTTCTACTTTGCATTGATTTGATTCTAAATCATGTTTTTCGCTTGGATTTAAAGCTAACTCGTTTGTTTCGCCTGGATTTGAAGCTAAATCGTGTATATCGCAAGTTTTTGGTGCTAAACAATTTGTTTCGCATGGATTCGAAGATAAGCCTCCTACTTCGCATTGATTTGAAGCTAAATCATGTGTTTCGTCTGGATTTGAAGCTAAGCCTTCTACTTCGCTTTGATTTGAAGCTAAATCATGTGTTTCGTATGGATTTAGAGCTAACACATTTGTTTCGCACGCAGTTGAAGCCAAATCATGTATAACACAAATATTTGAAGTTAAACCATTTGATTCGCATGGATTTGAAGCTAACCCTCCTACTTCGCATTGATTTGGAGCTAAATCATGTGTTTCGCATGGATTTGAAGCTAACTCGTTTGTCTCGCATGCTGTTGAAGCTAAATCATGTATATCACAAGTATTTGATGCTGACCAATTTGTTTCGCATGGTTTCGAAGATCAGCCTTCTACTTCGCAATTGATTTGAAGCTAAATCATGTGTTTCGCATGGATTTGAAGCTAACTCGTTTGTGTCGCCTGCTTTTCAGGCTAAATCATGTATATCACAAGTATTTGAAGCTAAGCCATTTGATTCGCATGGATTTGAAGCTAAGCCTTCTACTTCGCAATGATTTGAAGCTAAATCATGTGTTCCGCATGGATTTGAAGCTAACTCGTTTGTTTCGCATGCAGTTGAAGCTACATCATGTATATCACAGGTATTTGAAGCTAAACCACTTGTTTCGCATGGATTCGAAGACATGCCTTCTACTTCGCATTGAAATGAAGCTACATCATGTTTCGCATGGATTTGAAGCTAATTCGTTTGTTTCGCATGCAGTTGTAGCAAAATCATGTATGTCACAAGTATTTGAAGCTGAACCATTTGCTTCGCATGAATATTATGCTAAACCATGTGTTTCGAATGAATTTCAAGCTAAATCATGTGTTTCGTATGGATTTAGAGCTAACACATTTGTTTCGCACGCAGTTGAAGCCAAATCATGTATAACACAAATATTTGAAGTTAAACCATTTGATTCGCATGGATTTGAAGCTAACCCTCCTACTTCGCATTGATTTGGAGCTAAATCATGTGTTTCGCATGGATTTGAAGCTAACTCGTTTGTCTCGCATGCTGTTGAAGCGAAATCATGTATATCACAAGTATTTGATGCTGACCAATTTGTTTCGCATGGTTTCGAAGATCAGCCTTCTACTTCGCAATTGATTTGAAGCTAAATCATGTGTTTCGCATGGATTTGAAGCTAACTCGTTTGTATCGCCTGCTTTTCAGGCTAAATCATGTATATCACAAGTATTTGAAGCTAAGCCATTTGATTCGCATGGATTTGAAGCTAAGCCTTCTACTTCGCAATGATTTGAAGCTAAATCATGTGTTCCGCATGGATTTGAAGCTAACTCGTTTGTTTGGCATGCAGTTGAAGCTAAATCATGTTTAAAACAAGTATTTGAAGCTAAGATATTCGTTTCGCATGGATTTGAAACTAAGCCTTCTACTTCGCATTGATTTGAAGCTAAATCTTTTCTTTCGCTTGGATTTGAAGCTGAATCATGTGTTTCGCTTGAATTTGAAGATAGGACGTTTGTTACGCATGCAGTTGAAGCTAAATCATGTATATCACAATTATTTGAAGCTAAACCATTTGTTTCGTATGGATTTGAAGGTACTCCTTCTACTTTGAATTGATTTGAAGCTAAATCACGTGTTACGCTTGGATTTGAAGCTAAACCTTCTACATCGCATTGATTTGAAGCTAAATCATGTGTTTCGTCTGGATTTGAAGATAAGCCTTCTACTTCGCTTTGATTTGAATCTAAATCTTTTCTTTCGCTTGGATTTGAAGCTGAATCATGTGTTTCGCTTGAATTTGAAGATAGGACGTTTGTTTCGCACGCAGTTGAAGCCAAATCATGTACAACACAAATATTTGAAGTTAAACCATTTGATTCGCATGGATTTGAAGCTAACCCTTCTACTTCGCCTTGATTTGGAGCTAAATCATGTGTTTCGCATGGATTTGAAGCTAACTCGTTTGTCTCGCATGCTGTTGAAGCTAAATCATGTATATCACAAGTATTTGATTCTGACCAATTTGTTTCGCATGGATTCGAAGATAAGCGTTCTACTTCGCATTGATTTGAAGCTAAATCATTTGATTCACTTGGATTTGTGGCTAACTCGTTTGTTTCGCATGCATTTGCCAAATCATGTATGTCACAAATATTTGAAGCTAAACCATTTGATTCGCATGGATTTGAATCTAAGCCTTCTACTTCGCATTGATATGAATCTAAATCACGTTTATCTCTTGGATTTGAAGCTAACTCGTTTGTTTCGCATGCACTTGAAGCTAAATCATGTATATCACAAGTATTTGAAGCGAAACCATTTGTTTCGCATGGATTCGAAGATCAGCCTTCTACTTCGCATTGATTTGAAGCTAAATCATTTCATTCACTTGGATTTGTGGCTAACTCATTTGTTTCGCAAGCATTTGCCAAATCATGTATATCACAAATATTTGAAGCTAAACCATTTGATTCGCATGGATTTGAAACTAAGCCTTCTACTTCGCATTGATATGAACCTAAATCACGTTTTTCTCTTGGATTTGAAGCTAACTCGTTTGTTTCGCATGCAGTTGAAGCTACATCATGTATATCACAGGTATTTGAAGCTGAACCATTTGTTTCGCATGGATTCGAAGACATGCCTTCTACTTCGCATTGAAATGAAGCTACATCATGTTTCGCATGGATTTGAAGCTAATTCGTTTGTTTCGCATGCCGTTGAAGCTAAATCATGTATATCACAAGTATTTGAAGCTGAACCATTTGCTTCGCATGAATATTATGCTAAACCATGTGTTTCGAATGAATTTGAAGCTAAATCATGTGTTTCGGATGGATTTGATGATAAAACTCGTTTGTGTCGCCAGCATTTGAAGCTAAATCATGTATATCACAAGTATTTGAAGCGAAACCATTTGTTTCGCATGGATTCGAAGATCAGCCTTCTACTTCGCATTGATTTGAAGCTAAATCATATGTTTCGCATGGATTTGAAGCTAATTCGTTTGTATCGCCTGCATTTGAAGCTAAATCATGTATATCACAAGTATTTCAAGCTAAGCCATTTGTTTCGCATGGATTCGAAAATAAGCCTTCTACTTTGCATTGATTTGATTCTAAATCATGTTTATCGCTTGGATTTAAAGCTAACTCGTTTGTTTCGCATGGATTTGAAGCTAACTCGTTTGTCTCGCATGCTGTTGAAGCTAAATCATGTATATCACAAGTATTTGATTCTGACCAATTTGTTTCGCATGGTTTCGAAGATCAGCCTTCTACTTCGCAATTGATTTGAAGCTAAATCATGTGTTTCGCATGGATTTGAAGCTAACTCGTTTGTGTCGCCTGCTTTTCAGGCTAAATCATGTATATCACAAGTATTTGAAGCTAAGCCATTTGATTCGCATGGATTTGAAGCTAAGCCTTCTACTTCGCAATGATTTGAAGCTAAATCATGTGTTCCGCATGGATTTGAAGCTAACTCGTTTGTTTGGCATGCAGTTGAAGCTAAATCATGTTTAAAACAAGTATTTGAAGCTAAGCTATTCGTTTCGCATGGATTTGAAACTAAGCCTTCTACTTCGCATTGATTTGAAGCTAAATCTTTTCTTTCGCTTGGATTTGAAGCTGAATCATGTGTTTCGCTTGAATTTGAAGATAGGACGTTTGTTACGCATGCAGTTGAAGCTAAATCATGTATATCATAATTATTTGAAGCTAAACCATTTGTTTCGTATGGTTTTGAAGGTACTCCTTCTACTTCGCAATTGATTTGAAGCTAAATCATGTGTTTCGCATGGATTTGAAGCTAACTCGTTTGTATCGCCTGCTTTTCAAGCAAAATCATGTATATCACAAGTATTTGAAGCTAAGCCATTTGTTTCGCATGGATTCGAAGATAAGCGTTCTACTTCGCATTGATTTGAAGCTAAATCATTTGATTCACTTGGATTTGTGGCTAACTCGTTTGTTTCGCATGCATTTGCCAAATCATGTATGTCACAAATATTTGAAGCTAAACCATTTGATTCGCATGGATTTGAATCTAAGCCTTCTACTTCGCATTGATATGAATCTAAATCACGTTTATCTCTTGGATTTGAAGCTAACTCGTTTGTTTCGCATGCACTTGAAGCTAAATCATGTATATCACAAGTATTTGAAGCGAAACCATTTGTTTCGCATGGATTCGAAGATCAGCCTTCTACTTCGCATTGATTTGAAGCTAAATCATATGTTTCGCATGGATTTGAAGCTAATTCGTTTGTATCGCCTGCATTTGAAGCTAAATCATGTATATCACAAGTATTTGAAGCTGAACCATTTGCTTCGCATGAATATTATGCTAAACCATGTGTTTCGAATGAATTTGAAGCTAAATCATGTGTTTCGGATGGATTTGATGATAAAACTCGTTTGTGTCGCCAGCATTTGAAGCTAAATCATGTATATCACAAGTATTTGAAGCGAAACCATTTGTTTCGCATGGATTCGAAGATCAGCCTTCTACTTCGCATTGATTTGAAGCTAAATCTTCTCTTTCGCTTGGATTTGAAGCTAAATCATGTGTTTCGCATGGATTTGAAGCTAACTCGTTCATTTCGCATGCAGTTGTAGCTAAATAATGTATATCACAAGTATTTGTAGCTAAACCATTTGTTTTGCATGGATTTAAAGCTTAGCCTTCTACTTCGCATTGATTTGAAGCTAAATCATTTGTTTCGCATGGAATTGAAGCTACCTCGTTTGTTCCTCCTGCATTTGAAGCTATATCACTTGTATCGCATGGATATGAAGCTGAACCAACTACATCGCATTGATTTGAAGCTAAATCATGTGTATCGCATGGATTTGATGCTAACTCGTTTTTTTCGCATGCAGTTGTAGCGTAATAATGTATATCACAAGTATTTGTAGCTAAACCATTTTTATCGCATGGATTTGAAGCTACGCCTTCTACTTCGCATTGATTTGAAGCTAAATCATTTGTTTCGCATGGAATTGAAGCTACCTCGTTTGTTCCTCCTGCTTTTGAAGCTATATGATTTATATTGCATGGATTTGAAGCTGAACCTACTACATCGCATTGATTTGAAGCTAAATCTTGTGTATCGCATGGATTTGAAGCAAACCATCTACATCGCATTGATTTGAAGCTTAATCATGTGTTTCGCATGGATTTGATGCTAACTCGTTTGTTTCGCATGCTTTTGTAGCTATATAATGGATATCACAAGTATTTGTAGCTAAACCATTTGTTTCGCATGAATTTGAAGCTAAGCCTACTACTTCGCATTGATTTGAAGCTAAATCATTTGTTCCGCATGGAATTGAAGCTACCTCGTTTGTTGCTCCAGCTTTTGAAGCTGTATCACTTATATCGCAAGGATTTGAAGCTAAATCATATGGGTCGTATGAATTTGAACCAGAACCTTCTACATCGCAATGATTTGAAGCTAAATCTAGTACATCGCATGGATTCGAAGCTAAACCTTCTACATCGCATTGATTTGCAGCTAAATCATTTGTTTCGCGTGGATTCGAAGCTAAACCTTCTTCATCGCATTGATTTGCAGCTAAATCATGTGTTTCGCATGGATTTGAAGCTAACTCATTCGTTGCGCATGCAGTTAAATCTAAATAACGTATATCACAAGTATTTGAAGCTAAACCATTTGATTCGAATGGATTTGAAGCTAAGCCTTCTACTTCGCATTAATTGGAGGTTAAATCATGTGTTTTGCATGGATTTGAAGCTAAACCTTCTACATCGCATTGATTTGAAGCTAAATCATGTGTTTCGCATGCAGTTCAAGCTAAATCATGTTTTTCAGAAGTATTTGAAGATGAAGCATTTGAATCGCACTGATTTGAACCCGAGCCTTCTACTTCGCACTGATTTGCAGCTAAATAATGTGTCTCGCATGGAATTGAAGCTACCTCGTTTGTTCCTACAGCTTTTGAAGCTATATCACTTATATCGCAAGTATTTGAAGCTAAATCATATGCGTCGCATGGATTTGAAGCTGAACCTACTACATCGCATTGATTTGAAGCTAAATCTTGTGTATCGCATGGATTTGAAGCTAAGCCTTCTACATCGCATTGATATGCAGCTAAATCATGTGTTTCGAATGGATTTGAAGCTAACTCGTTCGTTTCGCCTCCATTTGAAACTATATCACTTATATCGCAAATATTTGAAGCTAAATCATATGTGCCGCATGGATTTGAAGCTGAACCTTCTACAGCGCATTGATTTGAAGCTAAATCGTGTGTATCGCATGGATTTGAAGCTAAACCTTCTACATCACATTGATTTGCAGCTAAATCATTTGTTTCGCATGGATGTGAATCTATGCCTTGGCCTTCGAATTGATTTGAAGCTAAATCATATGTTTCGTATGGATTTGAAGCTAAACCTTCTACATCGCATTGTTTTGAAGCTAAATCATGTGTCTCGAATGGAATTGAAGCTACCTCGTTTGTTCCTACAGCTTTTGAAGCTATATCACTTATATCGCAAGTATTTGAAGCTAAATCATGTGTTTCGTATGGATTTGAAGCTAAACCTTCTACATCGCATTGATTTTAAGCTAAATCTTGTGTGTCGCATGGATTTGAAGCAAACCATCTACATCGCATTGATTTGAAGCTTAATCATGTGTTTCGCATGGATTTGATGCTAACTCGTTTGTTTCGCATGCAGTTGTAGCTATATAATGGATATCACAAGTATTTGTAGCTAAACCATTTGTTTCTCATGAGTTTGAATCTAAGCCTTCTACTTCGAATTGATTTGAAGCTAAATCATATGTTTCGTATGGATTTGAAGCTAAACCTTCTACATCGCATTGACTTGAAGCTAAATCATGTGTCTCGAATGGAATTGATGCTACCTCGTTTGTTCCTACTGCTTTTGAAGCTATATCACTTATATCGCAAGTATATGAAGCTAAATCATGTGTATCGCATGGATTTGAAGCTAACTCGTTTGTTTCGCATGCAGTTGTAGCTAAATAATGTATATCACAAGTATTTGTAGCTAAACCATATGTTTTGCATGGATTTGAAGCTAAGCCTTCTACTTCGCATTCATTTGAAGCTAAATCATTTGTTTCGCATGTATTTGAATCTAAGCCTTGTCCTTCGAATTGATTTGAAGCTAAATCATGTGTTTCGTATGGATTTGAAGCAAAACCTTCTACATCGCATTGATTTTAAGCTAAATCATGTATCTCGCATGGAATTGAAGCTACCTCGTTTGTTCCTACAGCTTTTGAAGCTATATCACTTATATCGCAAGTATTTGAAGCTAAATCATATGTGCCGCATGGATTTGAAGCTGAACATACTACATCGCAATGATTTGAAGCTAAATCTTGTGTATCGCATGGATTTGAAACTAAACCTTCTACATCACATTGATTTGCTGCTAAAACATGAGTTTCGAATGGATTTGAAGCTAACTCGTTCGTTTCGCCTGCAGTTGAATCTACATCACTTATATCGCAAGTATTTGAAGCTAAATCATGTGTATCGCGTGGATTTTGATGCTAACTCGTTTGATTAGTCTTCATTTGAAGCTATATCACTTACACCCCAAGTGTTTGCAGCTATATCATTTGTTTCGCATGGATTTGAAGCTAAACCTTCTCCATCGCATTGATTTGCAGCTAAATCATGTGTTTCGCATGGATTTGAAGCTAACTCGTTCGTTGCGCATGCAGTTAAATCTAAATAACGTATATCTCAAGTATTTGAAGCTAAACCATTTGATTCGCACGGATTTGAACCTAAGCCTTCTACTTCGCATTAATTGGAAGTTAAATCACGTATTTTGCATGGATTTGAAGCTAAACCTTCTACATCGCATTGATTTGAAGCTTAATCATGTATTTCGCATGGATTTGATGCTAACTCGTTTGTTTCGCATGCAGTTATAGCTATATAATGGATATCACAAGAATTTGTAGCTAAACCATTTGTTCCGCATGAATTTGAAGCTAAGCCTTCTACTTCGCATTGATTTGAAGCTAAATCATTTGTTTCGCATGGAATTGAAGCTACTTCGTTTGTTCCTCCAGCTTTTGAAGCAGTATCACTTATATCGCAAGTATTTGAAGCTAAATTATATGTGTCGTATGGATTTGCACCAGAACCTTCTACATCGCATTGATTTGAAGCTAAATCTAGTGTATCGCATGGATTTGAAGCTAAACCTTCTACATAGCATTGATTTGCAGCTAAACCATTTGTTTCGCATGGATTTGAATCTAAGCCTGGTCCTTCGAATTGATTTGAAGCTAAATCATGTGTGTCGTATGGATTTGAAGCTAAACCTTCTACATCGCATTGATTTGAAGCTAAACCTTCTACATTCTATTGATTTGAAGCTAAACCTTCTACCTGTTATTGTTTTGAAGCTGAACCTTCTATATCGCATTGATTTGCAGCTAAAACATGTGTTTCGCATGGTTTTGAAGCTAACTCGTTCGTTGCGCATGCAGTTAAATCCAAATAACGTATATCACAAGTATTTGAAGCTAAACCATTTGATTCGCATGGATTTGAAGTTAAGCCTTCTACTTCGCATTAATTGGAAGTTAAATCACGTGTTTTGCATGGTTTTGAAGCTAAACCTTCTACATCGCATTGATTTGAAGCTAAATCATGTGTTTCGCATGCAGTTGAAGCTAAATCATGTCTTTCACAAGTATTTGAAGATGAACCATTTGAATCGCATTGATTTGAACCCGAGCTTTCTACTTCGCACTGATTTGCAGCTAAATAATGTGTTTCGCATGGATTTGAAGCTAAATCTTCTACATCGCATTGATTTGAAGCTAAATCATGTGACTCGCATGGAATTGAAGCTACCTCGTTTGTTCCTACAGCTTTTGAAGCTGTATCACTTATATCGCAAGTATTTGAAGCTAAATCATATGTGTCGTATGGATTTGAAGCAGAACCTTCTACATCGCATTGATTTGAAGCTAAATCTAGTGTATCGCATGGATTTGAAGCTAAACCTTCTACATCGCATTGATTTGCAGCTAAATCATTTGTTTCGCATGGATTTGAATCTAAGCCTGGTCCTTCGAATTGATTTGAAGCTAAATCATGTGTTTCGCATGGATTTGAAGCAACGCCTTCTACTTCGCATTGATTTGAAGCTAAATCATTTGTTTCGCATGGAATTGAAGCTACCTCGTTTGTTTCTCCTGCTTTTGAAGCTATATCATTTATATCGCATGGATTTGAAGCTGAACCAACTACATCGCATTGATTTGAAGCTAAATCTTGTGTATCGCATGGATTTGAAGCTAACTCGTTTGTTTCGCATGCAGTTGTAGCTAAATAATGTATATCACAAGTATTTGTAGCTAAACCATTTGTTTTGCATGGATTTGAAGCTAAGCCTTCTACTTCGCATTCATTTGAATCTAATTCATTTGTTTCGCATGGATTTGAATCTAAGCCTTGTCCTTCGAATTGATTTGAAGCTAAATCATGTGTTTCGTATGGATTTGAAGCTAAACCTTTTAGATGGCATTGATTTTAAGCTAAATCATGTGTTTCGCATGGAATTGAAGCTACCTCGTTTGTTCCTACAGCTTTTGAAGCTATATCACTTATATCGCAAGTATTTGAAGCTAAATCGTATGTGTCGCATGGATTTGAAGCTGAACCTACTACATCGCATTGATTTGAAGCAAAATCTTGTGTATCGCATGGATTTGAATCTAAGCCTTCTACATCGCCTTGATTTGAAGCTAAATCATGTGTATCGCATGGATTTGTAGCTAACTCGTTCGTTTCGCATGCAGTTGTAGCTAAATAATGTATATCACAAGTATTTGTAGCTAAACCATTTGTTTTGCATGGATTTAAATCTTAGCCTTCTACTTCGCATTGATTTGAAGCTAAATCATTTGTTTGGCATGGATTTGAATCTAAGCCTTGTCCTTCGAATTGATTTGAAGCTAAATCATGTGTCTCGCATGGAATTGAAGCTACCTCGTTTGTTCCTACAGCTTTTGAAGCTATATCACTTATATCGCAAGTATTTGAAGCTAAATCATATGTGTCGCATGGATTTGAAGCTGAACCTACTACATCGCATTGATTTGAAGCTAAATCTTGTGTATCGCATGGATTTGAATCTAAGCCTTCTACATCGCATTGATTTGAAGCTAAATCACGTGTATCGCATGGATTTGAAACTAACTCGTTTGTTTCGCATGCAGTTGTAGCTAAATAATGTATATCACAAGTATTTGTAGCTAAACCATTTGTTTTGCATGGATTTAAATCTTAGCCTTCTACTTCGCATTGATTTGAAGTTAAATCATTTGTTTCGCATGGATTTGAAGCTAAACCTTCTGCATCGCATTGATTTGAAGCTAAATCATGTGTTTTGCATGCATTTGATGCTAACTCGTTTGTTTCCCCTGCATTTGAAGCTATATCAGTTATATCGCAAGTATCTGATGCTAAATCATTTGTTTTGCATGGATTTGAAAATAAATCTTCTACATCGCATGGATTTGCAGCTAAATCATGTGTTTCGCATGGATTTGAAGCTAACTCGTTTTTTTCGAATGCATTTGCAGCTATATCACTTATATCGCAAGTATCTGAATCTAAATCATTTGTATCGCATGGATTTGAAGCTAAGCCTTCTACATCGTATCGATTTGAAGTTAAATGATATCTATCGCATGGATTTTGAAGCTAACTCGTTTGATTCGTCAGCATTTGAAGCTATATCACTTATATCCCAATTGTTTGAAACTAAATCATTTGTTTCGCATGGATTTGAAGCTAAACCTTCTACATCGCATGGATTTGCAGCTAAATCATGTGTTTCGCATGGATTTGAAGCTAACTCGTTTTTTTCGAATGCATTTGAAGCTATATCACTTATACGCCAAGTGTATGAAGCTAAATCATTCGTTTCCTATGAATTTGTAGCTAAATCTTATACATCGCATTGATTTGAAGCTAAATCATGTGTTTCGCTTGTATATGAAGCTAACTCGTTTGTTTCGTCTGCATTTGAAGCTATGTCACTTATATTGCAAGTAGCTGAAGCTAAATCATTTGTGTCGCATGGATTTGAAGCTAAACCTTCTACTTCGCATTGATTTAAAGCTAAGTCATGTGTATCGCTTGGATTTTAATGCTAACTCGTTTGATTAGTCTGCATTTGATGCTATATCAATTATATCGCAACTATCTGATGCTGAATCATTCGTTTCGCATGGATTTGAAGCTAAACCTTCTACATCACGTTGATTTGAATTTAAATCATGTGATACGCTTGGATTTGAAGCTAACTCGTTTGTTTCGACTGCGTTTGCAGCTATGTCACTTATATCGCAATTATATGAAGCTAAATCATTGGTTTCGCATGGATTTGAAGCTAAACCTTCTACATCGCACTGATTTGCAGCTAAATCATTTGTTTCGAATGGATTTGAGGCTAACTCGTTTGTTTCGTCTGCATTTGAAGCTATATCACTTATATCGCCATTATCTGAATCTCGATCTTTTGTATCGCATTGATTTGAAGCTAAACCTTCTAAATCGCATTGATTTGAATCCAAATCATGTGATTCGCATGAATTTGAAGCTAACTCGTTTGTTTCGTCTGCGTTTGAAGCTATATCACTCATAGCCCAAGTGTTTGAAGCTAATTCATTTGTGTCGCATGGATTTGAAGCTAATGCTTCTACATCGCATTGATTTCAAGCTAAATCATGTGTTTCGCTTGGATTTGAAGCTAAACCTGCAGCATCGCATTGATTTGAATCTAAATCATGTGTTTTGCATGGATTTGATGCTAACTCGTTTGTTTCCCCTGCATTTGAAGCTATATCACTTATATCGCAAGTATCTGTATCTAAATCATTTGTTTCACATGTATTTGAAGCTAAACCTTCTAAATCGCATGTATTTGAAGCTAAATCGTGTGATTCTCTTGGATTTGTAGCTAACTCGTTTGTTTCGTCTGCATTTGAAGCTATATAACTTATATCGGATGTATCTGAAGCAAAATCATTGGTTTCGCATGGCTTCGAAGCTAAACCATCTACAACGCATAGATTTGAAGGTACCTCGTTTGCTTTGTCTGCATTTGAAGCTATATCACTTATATCGCAAGTATTTGAAGAAAAATCATGTGTCTTGGATGGACTTGAATCTAACTCGTTTGTAGCGTCTGCATTTGAAGCTATATCACTTATATCGCAAGTATCTGAAGCTAAATCATTTGTTTCGCATGGATTTGAAGCTAAATCTTCTACATCGCATTGATTTGCAGCTAAATCTTGTGTTTCGCATGGATTTGAAGCTAACTCGTTCGTTTCGCCCGCATTTGATGCTATAACACTCATATCCCAAGTGTTTGAAGCTAAATCATTTGTCTCGCATGGTTTTGGAGCTAAACCTTCTACATAGCATTGAGTTGAAGCTTAATCATGTGTTTTGCATGGATTTGAAGCTAACTCGTTTGTTTCCCTGCACTTGAAGCTATATCACTTATATCCCAAGTATCTGAACCTAAATCATTTGTTTCGCATGGATTTGAAGCTAAGCCTTCTACTTCGAATTGATTTGAAGCTAAATCATGTGTTCCGCTTGGATTTGTAGCTAACTCGTCTGTTTCGCATGCAGCTGAAGCTATATCACCTATATCCCAAGTGTTTGAAGCTCAATGTTTTATTTCGAAGGATTTGAAGCTAACTCGTTTGTTTCGTCTGCATTTGATGCAATATCACTCATATCGCAAGTATCTGAACCTAAATGATTTCTTTCGCATGGATTTGAAGCTAAGCCTTCTAAATCGCATTGATTTGAAGCTAAATTATTTTGTTCCGTATGGATTTGAAGCTAAGCCTTGTACTTCGCATTGATTTGAAGTTAAATCATTTGTTTCGCATGGATTTGAAACTAACTCGTTAGTTTCGCCTGCATTTTAAGCTATATTACTTATATCGCAAGTATCTGAACCTAAATCATTTGTTTCGCATGGATTTGAATCTAAATCATTTGTTTCGCATAGGTTTGAAGCTAAGCCTTCTACTTCGCATTGTTTGAAGCTAGATCATGTGTTTCACTTGGATATGAAGCTAACTCGTTTGTTTCTTCTGCATTTGAAGCTATATCACTTATATCTCAAGTGTTTGAAGCTAAATCATTTGTTTCGCATGGATTTGAAGCTGAATATTATACATCGCAATTGATTTGAAGCTAAATCATGTGTTTCGCATGGATTTGAAGCTAACTCGATCGTTTCGCCTGCATTTGAAGCTATGTCACTAATATCGCAAGTATCTGAACCTAAATCATTTGTTTCGCATGGATTTGAAGCTAAGCCTTCTACTTCGTATCGATTTGAAGCTAAATCATTTGTGTCGCATGGATTTGAAGCTAAACCTTTTACATCACATTCATTTGCAGCTAAATCATGTCTTCCGCATGGATTTGAAGCCAACTCGTTCGTTTCGCTTGCATTTGATGCTATATCACTTATATCGCAAGTATCTGAAGCTAAATCATTTGTTTCGCATGTATTTGAAGATAAACCTTCTAAATCGCATTTATTTGAAGCTAAATCGCGTGGTTCTCTTGGATTCGTAGCTGACTCGTTTGTTTCGTCTGCATTTGAAGCTATATCACTTATATCGCATGTATCTGAAGCAAAATCATTGGTTTCGCATGGCTTCGAAGGTAAAAATTCTACAACGCATAGATTTGAAGCTACCTCGTTTGCTTCGTCTGCATTTGAAGCTATATCACTTATATCGCAAGTATTTGAAGAAAAATCATGTGTCATGTATGGACTTGAATCTAACTCGTTTGTTGCGTCTGTATTTGAAGCTATATCACTTATATCGCAAGTATCTGAAGCTAAATCATTTGTTTCGCATGGATTTGAAGCTCAATCTTCTACATCGCATTGATTTGCAGCTAAATCATGTGTTTCGTAAGGTTTTGAAGCTATGCCTTCTACTTCGCATTGATTTCAAGCTAACTCATGTGTTTCGCATGGATTTGAAGCTAACTCGTTTGTTTCGTCTGCAATTGAAGTTATATCTCTTATATCCCAAGTGTTTGAAGCTAAATCATTTGTTTCGCATGGATTTGAAGCTAATCCTTCTACTGCGTATCGATTTGAAGCTAAATGATATGTATAGCATGGATTTTGAAGCTAACTCGTTCGATTCGTCTGCATTTGAAGCTACATCACTTATATCCCAAGTGTTTGAAGCTAAATCATTTGTTTCGCTTGGATTTGAAGCTAAACCTTCTACATCGCAATGATTTGAAGCTAAATCATGTGTTTCGCTCGGATTTGAATCTAAACCTTCTACATCGCATTGATTTGAAGCTAAATCATGTGATACGCTTGGATTTGAAGCTAACTCGTTTGATTCGTCTGCATTTGAAGCTATATCACTTATATCCCAAGTGATTCAAGCTAAATCATTTGTTTCGCATGGATTTGAAGCTAAGCCTTCTACTTCGTATCGATTTGGAGCTAAATGAAATGTATCGCATGGATTTTGAAGCTAACTCCTTTGATTCGTCTGCATTTAAAGCTATCTCACTTATATCCCAAGTGTTTGAACCTAAATCATTTGTCTCGCTTGGATTTGAAGCTAAGCCTCCTACTTCGCATTGATTTGAAGCTAAATCATTTGTGTCGCATGGATTTGAAACTAAACCTTCTACATAGCTTTGATTTGAAGCATAATCATGTGTTTCGCATGGATTTGAAGCTAATTCGCTTGTTGCGCATGCAGTTCAATCTAAAGAACGTATATCACAAGTATTTGTAGCTAAACCATTTGATTCGCGTGGATTTGATGCTAATCCTTCTACATTGAATTGATTTGAAGCTAAATCATGTGTTTCGCATGGAATTGAAGATAACTGGTTTGTTTCGTCTGCATTTGAAGCTATGTCACTTATATCGCAACTATCTGAAGCTAAATCATTGATTTCGCATGGATTTGAAGCTAAACCTTCTACATCCCATTGATTTGCTGCTAAATCATGTGTTTCGCATGGATTTGACTCTAACTTGTTTGTTTCGTCTGCATTTGAAGCCATATCACTTATATTCCAGGCGTTTGAAACGAAATCATTTGTTTCGCATGGATATGAAGCTAAACCTTCTACACCGCATTGATTTGCTGCTAAATCATGTGCATCGCATTGATTTTGAAGCTAACTCGTTTGATTCGTCTGCATTTGAAGCAATATCAATTATATGCCAAGTGCTTGAAGCTAAATCATTTATTTCGCATGGATTTGAAGCTATACCTTCTACATAGCATTGATTTGAAGCTAACTCATGTCTTTCGCTTGAATATAAAGCTAACTTGTTTGTTTCGTCTGCATTTGAAGCTATATCACTTATATCGCTAGTATCTGAAGCCAAATCATTTGTTTCGCATTGATTTGATGCTAAACCTTCTAAATCGCATTGATTTGAATCTAAATCATGTGATTCGCTTGGAGTCGAAGCTAACACTTTTGTTTCGTCTGCGTTTGAAGCTATGTCACTTATATCGCAAGTATATGAAGCTAAATCATTGGTTTCGCATGGATTTGAAGCTACACCTTATACATAGCATTGATTTGAAGCTAAATCATGTGTTTCGCTTGGATATGAAGCGAACTCGTTTGTTACGTCTGCATTTGAAGCTATATCACGTACAGCACTAGTGTTTGAAGCAAAATCATTTATTTCGAATGTATGTGAAGCTAAACCTTCTACATCGCATTGATTTGCTGCTGAATCACTTGCTTCGCATGTATTTGAGGCTATCTCGTTAGTTTCGCCTGCATTTTGAGTTATATCGCAAGTATCTGATGCTAGATCATTTGTTTCGCATCGATTTGAAGCTAAACCTTCTACATGGCATTGATTTGAAGCTAAATCATTTGTTTCGCTTGGATTTGAAGCTAAACCTTCTGTATCGCATTGATTTGAAGCTACATCATGTGTTTTGCATGGATTTGATGCTAACTCGTTTTTTCCCCCTGCATTTGAATCTATATCACTTATATCGAAAGTATCTGAACCTAAATCATTTGTTTCGCTTGGATTTGAAGCTAAGCCTTCTACTTCGTATCGATTTGAAGCTAAATGAAATGTATCGTATGGGTTTGAAGCTAACTCGTTTGATTCGTCTGCATTTGAAGCTATATCACTTATATCCCAAGTGTTTGAAGCTATATCATTTGTTTCGCATGGATTTGAAACTAAACCTTCAACATCGCATTGATTTGATTCTAAATCATGTGATTCGCTTGGATTTGAAGCTAAATCTTCTCCATCGCATTGATTTCAAGTTAAATCATGTATTTTGCATGGATTTGATGCTAACTCGTTTGTTTCCCCTGCATTTGAAGCTATATCAGTTATATCGCAAGTATCTGATGCTAAGTCGTTTGTTTTGCATGGAGTTGAAGCTACATCTTCTACTTCGCATTGATTTGAAGCTAAATCATTTGTGTCGCATGGATTTGAAACTAAACCTTCTAAATAGCTTTGATTTGAAGCATAATCATGTGTTTCGCATGGATTTGAAGCTAATTCGCTTGTTGCGCATGCAGTTCAATCTAAATAACGTATATCACAAGTATTTGTAGCTAAACCATTTGATTCGCGTGGATTTGATGCTAATCCTTCTACATCGAATTGATTTGAAGCTAAGTCATGTGTTTCGCATGGATGTGAAGCTAACTCGTTTTGTTGCGCATGCAGTTGAGCCTAAATAACGTATATCACAAGTATTTGTAGCTAAACCACTTATTTCGCATGGATTTAATACTAATCCTTCTACTTCGAATTGATTTGAAGCTAAATCATGTGTTTCGCATGGAATTGAAGATAACTGGTTTGTTTCGTCTGCATTTGAAGCTATGTCACTTATATCGCAACTATCTGAAGCTAAATCGTTGATTTCGCGTGGATTTGAAGCTAAGCCTTCTACTTCGTATCGATTTGAAGTTAAATGATATGTATCGCATGGATTTTGAAGCTAACTCGTTTGATTCGCCAGCATTTGAAGCTATATCACTTATATCCCAATTGTTTGAAGCTAAATAATTTGTTTCGCATGGATTTGAAGCTAAACCTTCTACATCGCATTGATTTGAAGCTAAATCATGTGTTTCGTCTGCATTTGAAGCTATATCACTTACATCGCAAGTATCTGAAACAAAGTCATTTGCTTCGCATGGATTTGAAGCTAAACCTACTACATCGCATTGATATAAAGCTAAATCATGTGTTTCGCTTATATTTGAAGCTAAACCATCTGCATCGCATTGATTTGAAGCTAAATCATGTGTTTTGCATGGATTTGAAGCTAAACCTTCTACATCGCATAGATTTGAAGCAAACTCGTTTTTCCCCTTCATTTGAAGCTATATCACTTATATCGCAAGTATGTGAACCTAACTCATTTGTTTCGCATGGATTTGAAGCTAAACCTTCTGCACAGGCATTGATTTGAAGCTAAATCATTTGTTTCGCATGGATTTGAAGCTAAGCCTTCTACTTCGTATCGATTTGAAGCTAAATGAAATGTATCGCATGGATTTGAAGCTAACTCGTTTGATTCGTCTGCATTTGAAGCTATATCACTTATATCCCAAGTGTTTGAAGCTAAATCATTTGTTTCGCATGGATTTGAAGCTAAACCTTCTACATCGCATTGATTTGAAGCTAAATCATGTGTTTCGCTTGGATTTGAAGCTAAATCTTCTGCATCGCATTGATTTGAAGCAAAATCATGTGTTTTGCATGGATTTGATGCTAACTCGTTTGCTTCCCCTGCATTTGAAGCTATATCAGTTATATCGCAAGTATCTGATGCTAAATCATTTGTTTGGAATGCATTTGAAGCTATATCACTTATATCGCAAGTATCTGAATCTAAATCATTTGTTTCGCATGGATTTGAATCTAAACCTTCTACATCGCATTGATTTGAAGCTAAATCATGAGATTCGCTTGTATTTGAAGCTAACTGGTTTGCTTCGGCTGCATTTGAAGCTATATCGCTTATATCTCAATTGTTTGAAGCTAAATCATTTGTTTCGCATGGATTTGAAGCTAATCCTTCTGCACAGGCATTGATTTGATGCTAAATCGTGTGCTTTGCATGGATTTGATGCTAACTCGTTAGTTTCGACGGCATTTGAAGCTATATCACTTATATCGCAAGTATCTGAAACAAAATTATTTTTTTTCGCATGGATTTGAAGCTAAGCCTTCTACTTCGTATCGATTTGAAGTTTAATGATATCTATCGCATGGATTTTGAAGATAAGGCGTTTGATTCGTCAGCATTTGAAGCTATATCACTTATATCTCAATTGTTTGAAGTCAAATCATTTGTTTCGCATGGATTTGAAGCTAAACCTTCTGCACAGGCATTGATTTGAAGCTAAATCGTGTGTTTTGCATGGATTTTATGTTAACTCGTTAGTTTCGACGGCATTTGAAGCTATATCACTTATATCGCAAGTATCTGAATCTAAATCATTTGTTTCTCATTGATTTGAAGCTAAGCCTTCTACTTCGTATCGATTTGAAGTTAAATGATATGTATCGCATGGATTTTGAAGCTAACTCGTTTGATTCGTCAGCATTTGAAGCTATATCACTTATATCCCAATTGTTTGAAGCTAAATCATTTGTTTCGCATAGATTTGAACCTAAACCTTCTAGATCGCATTGATTTGAAGCTAAATCATCTGATTCGCTTGTGATTGAAGCTAACTGGTTTGCTTCGGATGCATTTAAAGCTATATCACTTATATCTCAATTGTTTGAAGCTAAATCATTTGTTTCGCATGGATTTGAAGCTAAACCTTCTGCACAGGCATTGATTTGAAGCTGAATCATGTGTTTTGCATGGATTTGATGCTAACTCGTTAGTGTCGACGGCCTTTGAAGCTATATCAATTATATCGCAAGTATCTGAATCTAAATCATTTGTTTCGCATGGATTTGAAGCTAAGCCTTCTATTTCGTGTCGATTTGAAGTTAAATGATATGTATCGCATGGATTTTGAAGCTAACTCGTTTGATTCGTCAGCATTTGAAGCTATATCACTTATATCCCAATTGTTTGAAGCTAAATCATTTGTTTCGCATGGATTTGAATCTAAACCTTCAACTTCGCATTGATTTGAAGCTAAATCATGTGATTCGCTTGGATTTGAAGCTAACTCGTTTGCTTCGGCTGCATTTGAAGCTATATCACTTATATCTCAATTGTTTGAAGCTAAATCATTTGTTTCGCATGGATTTGAAGCTAAACCTTCTGCATCGCATTGATTTGAAGCTAAATCATGTGTTTTGCATGGATTTGATGCTAACTCGTTCGTTTCCCCTGCATTTGAAGCAATATCAATTATACCCCATGTGTTTGAAGCTAAATCATTTGTTTCGCGTGTATTTGAAGGCAAACCTTATACATCGCATTGATTTGAAGCTAAATCATGTGTTTCGCTTGGATATGAAGCGAAATCGTTTGTTTCGTCTGCATTTGAAACTATATCACTTATATCGCAAGTATCTGAAGCTGAATCATTGCTTTCGCATGGATTTGAAACTAAACCTTCCACATCCCATAGATTTGAAGCTAAATCATGTGTTTCGCATGGATTTGAAGCTAACTCGTTTGTTTCGTCTGCATTTGAAGCTATATCACTTATATTCCAGGCGTTTGAAACGAAATCATTTGTTTCGCATGGATTTGAAGCTAAACCTTCTACACCGCATTGATTTGCTGCTAAATCATGTGCATCGCATTGATTTTGAAGCTAACTCGTTTGATTCGTCTGCATTTGAAGCAATATCAATTATATGCCAAGTGCTGGAAGCTAAATCATTTATTTCGCATCGATTTGAAGCTATACCTTCCACATAGCATTGATTTGATGCTAACTCATGTCTTTCGCTTGAATATAAAGCTAACTTGTTTGTTTCGTCTGCATTTGAAGCTATATCACTTATATCGCTAGTATCTGAAGCCAAATCATTTGTTCCGCATTGATTTGAAGCTAAACCTTCTAAATCGCATTGATTTGAATCTAAATCATGTGATTCGCTTGGAGTCGAAGCTAACACTTTTGTTTCGTCTGCGTTTGAAGCTATGTCACTTATATCGCAAGTATATGAAGCTAAATCATTGGTTTCGCGTGGATTTGAAGCTAAACCTTATACATAGCATTGATTTGAAGCTAAATCATGTGTTTCGCTTGGATATGAAGCGAACTCGTTTGTTACGTCTGCATTTGAAGCTATATCACGTACAGCCCCAGTGTTTGAAGCTAAATCATTTATTTAGAATGTATGTGAAGCTAAACTTTCTACATCGCATTGATTTGCTGCTGAATCATGTGTTTCTCATGGATTTAAAGCTAACTCGTTTGTTTCGTCTGCACTTGAAACTATATCACTTATATCGCAAGTATCTGAAGCTAAATCATTTGCTTCGCATGGATTTGAAGCTAAGCCTTCTACTTCGTATCGATTTGAAGTTAAATGGTATGTATCGCATGAATTTTGAAGCTAACTCGTTTGATTCGTCAGCATTTGAAGCTATATCACTTATATCCCAATTGTTTGAAGCTAAATCATTTGTTTCGCATGGATTTGAATCTAAATCTTCTACATCGCATTGATTTGAAGCTAAATCATGTGTTTTGCATGGATTTGAAGCTAACTCGTTTGTTTCGGCTGCATTTGAAGCTATATCACTTATATCTCAATTGTTTGAAGCTAAATCATTTGTTTCGCATGGATTTGAAGTTAAACCTTCTGCACAGGCATTGATTTGAAGCTAAATCATGTGTTTTGCATGGATTTGATGCTAACTCATTTTTCCCCTGCATTTGAAGCTATATCACTTATATCGCAAGTATCTGAACCTAAATCATTTGTTTCGCATGGATTTGAAGCTAAGCCTTCTACTTCGTATCGATTTGAAGTTAAATGATATGTATCGCATGGATTTTGATGCTACCTAGTTTGATTCGTCTGCATTTGAAGCTATAACACTTATATCCCAAGTGTTTGAAGCCAAATGATTAGTTTCGCATGGAGTTGAAGCTAAACCTTCTGCATCGCATTGATTTGAAGATAAATCATGTGATTTGCATGGATTTGATGCTAACTCGTTAGTTTCGACGGCATTTGAAGCTATAAAACTTATATCGCAAATATCTGAATCTAAATCATTTGTTTCGCATGGATTTGAAGCTAAGCCTTCTACTTCGTATCGATTTGAAGTTAAATGATATGTATCGCATGGATTTTGAAGCTTTCTCGTTTGATTCGTCAGCATTTGAAGCTATATCACTTATATCTCAATTGTTTGAAGCTAAATCATTTGTTTCGCATGTATTTGAAGGCAAACCTTATACGTCGCATTGATTTGAAACTAAATCATGTGTTTCGCTTGGATATGAAGCGAAATCGTTTGTTTCGTCTGCATTTGAAGCTATATCACGTACAGCCCAAGTGTTTGAAGCTAAATCATTTATTTCGCATGTATTTGAAGATAAACCTTCTACATCGCTTTGATTTGCAGCTAAATCACTTGCTTCGCATGTATTTGAGGCTATCACGTTTGTTTCTCCCGCATTTGAATCTATATCACTTATATCGCAAGTATCTGAACCTAAATCATTTGTTTCGCATGGATGTGAAGCTAAGCCTGCTACTTCGCATTGATATGAAGCTAATTCATGTGTTTCGCTTGGATTTGAATCTAACTCGTTTGTTTCGTCTCCATTTGAAGCTATATCACTTATTTTGCAAGTATCTGAACCTAAATCAATTGTTTCGCATTCATTTGAAACTAAACCTTCTACATCGCATTTATTTGAAGCTAAACCTTCTACATCGCATTGATTTGAAGCTAAACCTTCTACATCGCATTGATTTGAAGCTAATCCTTCTACATCGCATGGATTTGAAGCTAAACCATCTACATCGCATTGGTTTGAAGCTGACTCGATTGTTTCGTCCGCTTTTGAAGGTATATCACTTCCATCCCAACTGTTTGAAGCTAAATCAGTTATTTCGCACCAATTGGAAGTTAAATCATGTGTTTCGCGTGGAGTTGAAGCTAACTCGTTTCTTTCGCCTGCATTTGAAGCTATATCACATATATCGCAAGTATCTGAAGCTAAATCATTTGTTCCCCATGGATTTATAGTTAAGCCTTTTACTTCGCATTGATTTGAAGCTAAATGATGTGCCTCGCATGGATTTGAAGCCCACTCGGTTCTTTCGGTTGCATTTGAGCTATATCAAATATATCGCAAGTATCTGATGCTAAATCATTTGTTTCGCATGTATTTGAAGCTAAGTCTTCAACTTCGCATTGAATTGAAGTTAAATCATGTGTTTCGCATGGATTTGAAGCTAACTCGTTTGTTCCTCGTGCATTTGAATCTATATCACTTATATCGCAAGTATCTGAATTTAAATCATTTGATTCGCGTGGATTTGAAGCTAAACCTTCTACATCGCATTGATCTTCAGCTAAATCATGTCTTTCGCATGGATACTTAGCTAACTCGTTCGTTTCGCCTGCATTTGATGCTATATCACTTATATCGCAAGTATCTGAAGCTAAATCATTTGTTTTGCATGTATTTGAAGTTAAACCTTCTACATCGCATTGATTTGAAGCTAACTCATGTGTTTCGCATGGATTTGAAGCTAACTCGTTTGTTTTGTCTGCAATTGAAGTTATATCTCTTATATCCCAAGTGTATGAAGCTAAATCACTTGTTTCGCATGGACTTGAAGCTAATCCTTCTACTGCGTATCGGTTTGAAGCTAAATGATATGTATAGCATGGATTTTGATGCTAACTCGTTTGATTCGTCTGCATCTGAAGCTACATCAGTTATATCACAAGTGTTTGAAGCTAAATCATTTGTTTCGCATGGATTTGAAGCTAAACCATCTACATCGCAATGATTTAAAGCTAAATCATGTGTTTCGCTTGGATTTGAATCTAAACCTTCTACTTCGTATGGATTTGCAGCTAAATCGTGTGATTCGCGTATATTTGAAGCTAACTCGTTCGTTTCGCCAGAATTTGCAGCTATATCATTTATATCGCAAGTATTTGATGCTAAATCATTTGTTTCGCATGGATGTCAAGCTGAACCTTCTACATCGCATCGATTTACAGCTAAATCATCTCTTTCGCATGGATATGAAGCTAAACCTTCTGCATCGCATTGATTTGAAGCTAAATCATGTGTTTTGCATGGATTTGATGCTAACTCGTTTGTTTCCCCTGCATTTGAAGCTATATCACTTATATCGCAAGTATCTGAATCTAAATCATTTGTTTCACATGAATTTGAAGCTAAGCCTTCTACTTCGTATAGATTTGAAGTTAAATCATGTGTTTCGCTTGGATTTGAAGCTAAACCTTCTGCATCGCATTGATTTGAAGCTAAATCATGTGTTTTGCATGGATTTGATGCTAACTCTCCTGTTTCCCCTGCATTTGAAGCTATATCAGTTATATCGCAATTATCTGATGCTAAATCATTTATTTCGCACGGATTTGAATATAAGTCATCTACATCGCATGGATTTGCAGCTAAATCATGTGTTTCGCATGGATTTGATGCTAACTCGTTTGTTTCCCCTGCATTTGAAGCTATATCACTTATATCGCAAGTATCTGAATCTAAATCATTTGTTTCACATGAATTTGAAGCTAAGCCTTCTATTTCGTATAGATTTGAAGTTAAATCATGTGTTTCGCTTGGATTTGAAGCTAAACCTTCTGCATCGCATTGATTTGAAGCTAAATCATGTGTTTTGCATGGATTTGATGCTAACTCGTTTGTTTCCCCTGCATTTGAAGCTATATCACTTATATCGCAAGTATCTGAATCTAAATCATTTGTTTCTCATGAATTTGAAGCTAAACCTTCTACAACGCATTGATTTCAAGCTAAATCATGTGATTTGCTTGGATTTGATGCTAACTCGTTAGTTTCGCCTGCATTTGAAGCTATATAACTTATATCTCAAGTATCTGAATCTAGATCATTTGTTTCGCATGGATTTGAAGCTAAGCCTTCTACTTCGTATCGATTTCAAGCTAAATCATGTGTTTCGCATGGATTTGAAACTAAACCTCCTGCATCGCATTGATTTGAAGCTTAATCATGTGTTTTGCATGGATTTGATGCTAACTCCTTTGTTTCCCCTGCATTTGAAGCTATATCACTTATATTGCAAGTATCTGAATCGAAATCATTTGTTTCGCAAGAATTTGAAGCTAAGCCTTCTACTTCGTATAGATTTGAAGTTAAATGACATGTATCACATGGATTTTGAAGCTAACTCGTTTGATTCGTCTGCATTTGAAGCTATATCACTTATATCCCAACTGTTTGAAGCTAAATCATTTGTTACGCATTGATTTGAAACTAAATCATGTGATTTGCTTGGATTTGAAGCTAACTCATTTGTTTCGTCTGCATTTGAAGAAATACCACTTATATCTCAAGTGTTTGAAGGTAAATCATTTGTTTCGCATGGATTTGAAGCTATATCTTCTACATCGCATTGATTTGAAGCTAAATCATGTGTTTCGCTTGGATTTGAAGCTAAACCTTCTGCATCGCATTGATTTGAAGCTAAATCATGTGTTTTGCATGGATTTGATGCTAACTCGTTTGTTTCCCCTGCATTTGAAGCTATATCACTTATATCGCAAGTATCTGAATCTAAATCATTTGTTTCTCATGAATTTGAAGCTAAACCTTCTACAACGCATTGATTTCAAGCTAAATCATGTGTTTTGCATGGTTTTTATGCTAACTCGCCTGTTTCGTCTGCATTTGAAGAAATATCAGTTATATCGCAAGTATCTGATGCTAAATCATTTATTTCGCACGGATTTGAATATAAATCATCTACATCGCATGGATTTGCAGCTAGCTCATGTGTTTCGCATGGATTTGAAGCTAACTCGTTAGTTTCGCCTGCATTTGAAGCAATATAACTTATATCTCAAGTATCTGAATCTAAATCATTTGTTTCGCATGGATTTGAAGCTAAACCTTCTGCACAGGCATTGATTTGAAGCTAAATCGTGTGTTTTGCATGGATTTTATGTTAACTCGTTAGTTTCGACGGCATTTGAAGCTATATCACTTATATCGCAAGTATCTGAATCTAAATCATTTGTTTCTCATGAATTTGAAGCTAAACCTTCTACAACGCATTGATTTCAAGCTAAATCATGTGTTTTGCATGGTTTTTATGCTAACTCGCCTGTTTCGTCTGCATTTGAAGAAATATCAGTTATATCGCAAGTATCTGATGCTAAATCATTTATTTCGCACGGATTTGAATATAAATCATCTACATCGCATGGATTTGCAGCTAGCTCATGTGTTTCGCATGGATTTGAAGCTAACTCGTTAGTTTCGCCTGCATTTGAAGCTATATAACTTATATCTCAAGTATCTGAATCTAAATCATTTGTTTCGCATGGATTTGAAGCTAAGCCTTCTACTTCGTATTGATTTCAAGCTAAATCATGTGTTTCGCTTGGATTTGAAGCTAAACCTTCTGCATCGCATTGATTTGAAGCTAAATCATGTGTTTTGCATGGATTTGATGCTAACTCGTTTGTTTCCCCTGCATTTAAAGCTATATCACTTATATCGCAAGTATCTGAATCTAAATCATTTGTTTTGCATGAATTTGAAGCTAAGCCTTCTACTTCGTATAGATTTGAAGTTAAATCATGTGTTTCGCTTGGATTTGAAGCTAAACCTTCTTCATCGCATTGATTTGAAGCTAAGTCATGTGTTTTGCATGGATTTGATGCTAACTCGTTTGTTTCCCCTGCATTTGAAGCTATATCACTTATATCGCAAGTATCTGAATCTAAATCATTTGTTTCGCATGTATTTGAAGCTAAACCTTCTACAACGCATTGATTTCAAGCTAAATCATGTGATTTGCTTGGACTTGAAGCTAACGCGTTTGTTTCGTCTGCATTTGGAGAAATATCACTTATATCTCAAGTGTTTGAAGCTAAATCATTTGTTTCGCATGGATTTGAAGCTAAGCCGTATACTCCGTTTCGATTTGAAGCTAAATGAAATGTATCGCATGGATTTGAAGCTAACTCGTTTGATTCGTCTGCATTTGAAGCTATATAACTCATATCCCAAGTGATTGAAAATAAATCATTGGTTTAGCATGGATTTGAAGCTAAACCATCTACATCGCACTGATTTGCAGCTAAATCATGTGTCTCGCATGGATTTAAAGCTAACTCGTTTGTTTCGTCTGCATTAGAAGCTATTTCACTTATATCGCAAGTATCTGAAGCTAAATCATTGGTTTCGCATGGATTTGAAGCTAAACCTTCTACGTCGCATTGATTTGCTGCTAAATCATGTGTTTCGCATGGTTTGAAGCTAATTCGTTCGTTGCGCATGCATTTGAAGCTATATAACTTATATCTCAAGTATCTGAATCTAAATCATTTGTTTCGCATGGATTTGAAGCTAAGCCTTCTACTTCGTATTGATTTCAAGCTAAATCATGTGTTTCGCTTGGATTTGAAGCTAAACCTTCTGCATCGCATTGATTTGAAGCTAAATCATGTGTTTTGCATGGATTTGATGCTAACTCGTTTGTTTCCCCTGCATTTGAAGCTATATCACTTATATCGCAAGTATCTGAATCTAAATCATTTGTTTCGCATGTATTTGAAGCTAAACCTTCTTCATCGCATTGATTTGAAGCTAAATCATGTGTTTTGCATGGATTTGATGCTAACTCGTTTGTTTCCCCTGCATTTGAAGCTATATCACTTATATCGCAAGTATCTGAATCTAAATCATTTGTTTCTCATGA
Organism: Megalopta genalis; assembly: GCF_051020955.1. Taxonomy (NCBI): domain Eukaryota; kingdom Metazoa; phylum Arthropoda; class Insecta; order Hymenoptera; family Halictidae; genus Megalopta; species Megalopta genalis. The sequence continues at coordinate 103,420 of NW_027476599.1, read as the reverse complement.
ATTTGAAGCTAAACCTTCTACAACGCATTGATTTCAAGCTAAATCATGTGTTTTGCATGGTTTTTATGCTAACTCGCCTGTTTCGTCTGCATTTGAAGAAATATCAGTTATATCGCAAGTATCTGATGCTAAATCATTTATTTCGCACGGATTTGAATATAAATCATCTACATCGCATGGATTTGCAGCTAAATCATATGTTTCGCAAGAATTTGCAGCTAACTCGTTAGTTTCGCCTGCATTTGAAGCTATATAACTTATATCTCAAGTATCTGAATCTAGATCATTTGTTTCGCATGGATTTGAAGCTAAGCCTTCTACTTCGTATCGATTTCTAGCTAAATCATGTGTTTCGCATGGATTTGAAACTAAACCTCCTGCATCGCATTGATTTGAAGCTTAATCATGTGTTTTGCATGGATTTGATGCTAACTCGTTTGTTTCCCCTGCATTTGAAGCTATATCACTTATATTGCAATTATCTGAATCGAAATCATTTGTTTCGCAAGAATTTGAAGCTAAGCCTTCTACTTCGTATAGATTTGAAGTTAAATGACATGTATCACATGGATTTTGAAGCTAACTCGTTTGATTCGTCTGCATTTGAAGCTATATCACTTATATCCCAACTGTTTGAAGCTAAATCATTTGTTACGCATTGATTTGAAACTAAATCATGTGATTTGCTTGGATTTGAAGCTAACTCGTTTGTTTCGTCTGCATTTGAAGAAATACCACTTATATCTCAAGTGTTTGAAGCTAAATCATTTGTTTCGCATGGATTTGAAGCTAAGCCTTCTACTTCGTATCGATTTGAAGCTAAATGAAATGTGTCGCATGGATTTGAACTATCTCGTTTGATTCGTCTGCATTTAAAGCTATATCACTTATATCCCAAGTGTTTGAAGCTAAATCATTTGTTTCGCATGGATTTGAAGCTAAATCTTCTACATCGCATTGATTTGAAGCTAAATCATGTGTTTCGCTTTGATTTGAAGCTAAACCTTCTGCATCGCATTGATTTGACGCTAAATCATGTGTTTTGCATGGATTTGATGCTTACTCGTTTGTTTACCCTGCATTTGAAGCTATATCACTTATATCGCAAGTATCTGAATCTAAATCATTTGTTTCGCATGTATTTGAAGCTTAACCATCTACATCGCATTGATTTGCATCTAAATCATATGTCTCGCATGGATTTGAAGCTAACTCGTTTGATTCGTTTGCATTTAAAGCTATATCACTTATAACCCAATTGTTCGAAGCTAAATCATTTGTTTCGCATGGATTTCTAGCTAAGCCTTCTACTTCGTATCGTTTTTTGCTAAATGAAATATATTGCATGGACTTGAAGCTAAACATTCTACATCGCATTGATTTGAAGCTAAATCAGGTGTTTCGGTTGGATTTGAAGCTAAACCTTCTGCATCGCATTGATTTGACGCTAAATCATGTGTTTTGCATGGATTTGATGCTAACTCGTTTGTTTCCCCTGCATTTGAAGCTATATCAGTTATATCGCAAGTATCTGATGCTAAATCATTTATTTCGCACGGATTTGAATATAAATCATCTACATCGCATGGATTTGCAGCTAAATCATATGTTTCGCATGAATTTGCAGCTAACTCGTTAGTTTCGCCTGCATTTGATGCTATATAACTTATATCTCAAGTATCTGAATCTAGATCATTTGTTTCGCATGGATTTGAAGCTAAGCCTTCTACTTCGTATCGATTTCAAGCTAAATCATGTGTTTCGCACGGATTTGAAACTAAACCTCCTGCATCGCATTGATTTGAAGCTTAATCATGTGTCTTGCATGGATTTGATGCTAACTCGTTTGTTTCCCCTGCATTTGAAGCTATATCACTTATATTGCAAGTATCTGAATCGAAATCATTTGTTTCGCATGAATTTGAAGCTAAGCCTTCTACTTCGTATAGATTTGAAGTTAAATGACATGTATCACATGGATTTTGAAGCTAACTCGTTTGACTCGTCTGCATTTGAAGCTATATCACTTATATCCCAACTGTTTGAAGCTAAATCATTTGTTACGCATTGATTTGAAACTAAATCATGTGATTTGCTTGGATTTGAAGCTAACTCGTTTCTTTCGTCTGCATTTGAAGAAATACCACTTATATCTCAAGTGTTTGAAGCTAAACCATTTGTTTCGCATGGATTTGAAGCTAAGCCTTCTACTTTGTATCGATTTGAAGCTAAATGAAATGTGTCGCATGGATTTGAACTATCTCGTATGATTCGTCTGCATTTAAAGCTATATCACTTATATCCCAAGTGTTTGAAACTAAATCATTTGTTTCGCATGGATTTGAAGCTAAATCTTCTACATCGCATTGATTTGAAGCTAAATCATGTGTTTCGCTTGGATTTGAAGCTAAACCTTCTGCATCGCATTGATTTGACGCTAAATCATGTGTTTTGCGTGGTTTTTATGCAAACTCGCCTGTTTCCTCTGCATTTGAAGCTATATCAGTTATATCGCAAGTATCTGATGCTAAATCATTTATTTCGCACGGATTTGAATATAAATCATCTACATCGCATGGATTTGCAGCTAACTCATGTGTTTCGCATGGATTTGAAGCTAACTCGTTAGTTTCGCCTGCATTTGAAGCTATATAAATTATACCTCAAGTATCTGAATCCAAATCATTTGTTTCGCATGGATTTGAAGCTAAGCCTTCTACTTCTTATCGATTTCAAGCTAAATCATGTGTTTCGCTTGGATTTGAAGCTAAACCTTCTGCATCGCATTGATTTGAAGCTAAATCATGTGTTTTGCATGGATTTGATGCTAACTCGTTTGTTTCCCCTGCATTTGAAGCTATATCACTTATATCGCAAGTATCTGAATCTAAATCATTTGTTTCGCATGAATTTGAAGCTAAGCCTTCTACTTCGTATAGATTTGAAGTTACATCATGTGTTTCGCTTGGATTTGAAGCTAACTCGTTTGATTCGTCAGCATTTGAAGCTATATCACTTATATCGCAAGTATCTGAACCTAAGTCATTTGGTTCGCATGGATTTAAAGCTAAGACTTCTACTTCGTATCGGTTTGAAGTTAAATGATATGTATCGAATGGATTTGTAGCTAACTCGTTTGATTCGTCTGCATTTGAAGCTATATCACTTATATCCCAAGTGTTTGAAGCTAAATCATTTGTTTCGCGTGGATTTGAAAATAAAACTTCTACATCGCGTTGATTTGAATCTAAATCATGTGTCTCGCTTGGATTTGAAGCTAACTCGTTTGATTCGTCTGCATTTGAAGCTATATAACTCATATCCCGAGTGATTGAAAATAAATCATTGGTTTAGCATGGATTTGAAGCTAAACCATCTACATCGCACTGATTTGCAGCTAAATCATGTGTCTCGCATGGATTTGAAGCTAACTCGTTTGATTCGTTTGCATTTAAAGCTATATCACTTATATCCGAAGTGTGTGAAGCTCAATCATTTGTTTCGCATGGATTTGAAGCTAAACCTTCTACATCGCAATGATTTGAAGCTAAATCATTTGTTTCGCTTGGATATGAAGCTATCTTGTTTGTTTCGTCTGCATTTGAAGCTATATCACTTATATCGTCATTATCTGAATCTCGATCTTTTGTATCGCTTGGATTTGTAGCTAAACCTTCTAAATCGCATTGATTTGAATCCAAATCATGTGATTCGCATGAATTTGAAGCTAACTCGTTTGTTTCGTCTGCGTTTGAAGCTATATCACTCATATCCCAAGTGTTTGAAGCTAATTCATTTGTGTAGCATGGATTTGAAGCTAAACCTTCTACATAGCATTGATTTGAAGCTAAATCATTTGTTTCGCATGGATTTGAAGCTAAGCCTTCTACTTCGCATTGATTTGAAGCTACATCATGTGATTCGCTTGGATTTAAAGCTAACTCGTTTGTTTCGTCTGCATTAGAAGCTATGTCACTTATATCGCAAGTATCTGAAGCTAAATCATTGGTTTCGGATGGATTTGAAGCTAAACCTTCTACGTCGCATTGATTTGCTGCTAAATCATGTGTTTCGCATGGATTTGAAGCTAATTCGTTCGTTGCGCATGCAGTTGAATCTAAATAACGTATATCACAAGTATTTGTAGCTAAACCATTTCTTTCGCATGGATTTAATGTTAATCCTTCTACTTCGTATTGATTTGAAGCTAAACCATTTGTTTCGCATGGATTCGAAAATCAGCCTTCTACTTCGCATTTATTTGAAGCTGAATCATGTGTTTCGTATGAACTTCAAGCTAACTCGTTTGTTTCAAATGCAGTTGAAGCGAAATCATATATATCACAAGTATTTGATGCTGGACCATTTGTTTCGCATGAATATTAAGCTAAACCATGTTTTTCAAATGAATTTGAAGCAAAATCATGAGTTTCGCATGGATTCGAAGCTAACTCGTTTGTTTGGCCTGCATTTGAAGCTACATCATGTATATCAGAATTATTTAAATCTAAACTATTTGTTTCGCATGGATTCGAAGATAACTCGTTTGTTTCGCATGTCGTTGAAGCTAAATCATGTATATCACATGTATTTGAAGATAAACCACTTGATTCGCGTGGATTTGACGCTGAGCCATCTACTTCGCATTGATTTGCAGCTGAATCATGTGTTTCGCATAGACTTGAAGCTTATTCGATTGTTTCGCATGCAGCTGAAGCTGTGTCACCTATATCCCAAGTGTTTGAAGCTCAATCATTCGTTTCGCATGGTTTTGAAGCTAAACCTTCTAAATCGTATTAATTCGAAGCTAAATCAAGTGATTCACTTGGATTTGAAGATGACTCGTTCGTTTCGTCTGCATTTGAAGCTTTATCACTTATATCGCAAGTATCTGAATCTAAATCATTTGTTTCGCATGAATTTGAAGCTAAGCCTTCTACTTCGTATAGATTTGAAGTTAAATCATGTGTTTCGCTTGGATTTGAAGCTAAACCTTCTGCATCGCATTGATTTGACGCTAAATCATGTGTTTTGCATGGATTTGATGCTAACTCGTTTGTTTCCCCTCCATTTAAAGCTATATCACTTATATCGCAAGTATCTGAATCTAAATCATTTGTTTCTCATGAATTTGAAGCTAAGCCTTCTACTTCGTATAGATTTGAAGTTAAATCATGTGTTTCGCTTGGATTTGAAGCTAAACCTTCTGCATCGCATTGATTTGAAGCTAAATCATGTGTTTTGCATGGATTTGATGCTTACTCGTTTGTTTCCCCTGCATTTGAAGCTATATCACTTATATCGCAAGTATCTGAATCTAAATCATTTGTTTCGCATGTATTTGAAGCTAAACCATCTACATCGCATTGATTTGCATCTAAATCATATGTCTCGCATGGATTTGAAGCTAACTCGTTTGATTCGTTTGCATTTAAAGCTATATCACTTATAACCCAATTGTTCGAAGCTAAATCATTTGTTTCGCATGGATTTCTAGCTAAGCCTTCTACTTCGTATCGTTTTTTGCTAAATGAAATATATTGCATGGATTTTGAAGCAAACTCGTTTGATACGCCTGCATTTAAAGCTATATCACTTATATCCCAAGTGTTTGAAGCTAAATCATTTGTTTCGCATGGATTTGAAGCTAAACATTCTACATCGCATTGATTTGAAGCTAAATCAGGTGTTTCGGTTGGATTTGAAGCTAAACCTTCTGCATCGCATTGATTTGACGCTAAATCATGTGTGTCGCTTGTACTTGAAGCTAACACGATTGTTTCGTCTGCATTGGAAGCTATATCACTTACATCGCAAGTTCCTGTTCTAAATCATGTGTTTCGCTTGGATTTGAAGCTAGATCTTCTACATCGCATTGATTTGCAGCTAAATCATGTGTTTCGCTTGGATTTGAAGCTAAACCTTCTACATCGCATTGATTTGAAGCTAAATCATGTGTGTCGCTTGTATTTGAAGCTAACTCGTTTGTTTCGTCTGCATTTGAAGCTACGTCACTTATATCGCAAGTATTTGAAGCCAAATCAATTGTGTCGCATGGATTTGAATCAAAACATTCTGCATCTCATTCATTTGAAGCTAAATCACGTGTTCCGCTTGGATTTGAAGCTAAACCTTCTACATCGCATTGATTTGACGCTAAATCATGTGTTTCGCTTGGATTTGAAGCTAACTCGTTTGATTCGTCTGCATTTGAAGCTATATCACTTATAACCCAAGTATTTGAAGCTAAATCATTGGTTTCGCATGGATTTGAAGCTAAACCTTCGACATAGCATTGATTTGAAGCTTTATCATGTGTTTTGCATGGATTTGAAGCTAACTCGTTTGTTGCCCCTGCATATGAAGCTATATCACTTATATTGCAAGTATCTGAAGCTAAATCATTTGTCTCGCATGGATTTGAAGCAAAACCTTCTACATCATATTGATTTGAATCTAAATCATGTCTTTCGCTTGTATTTGAAGCTAACTCGTTTGTTTCGTCTGCATTTGAAGCTATGTCACTTATATCGCAAGTATTTGAAGCCAAATCATTTGTGTCGCATGGATTTGAATCTAAACATTCTACATCTCATTGATTTTAAGCTAAATCACGTGTTCCGCTTGGATTTGAAGCTAAACCTTCTACATCGCATTGACTTGACGCTAAATCATGTGCATCGCATGGATTTCGAAGCTAACTCGTTAGTTTCGCCTGTATTTGAAGCTATATCACTTATATCGCAAGTATCTGATTCTAAATCATTTGTTTCGCATGGATTTGAAGCTAAGACTTCTACATCGTATCGTTTTGAAGTTAAATAATATGTATCGCTTGGATTTTGAAGCGTAACTCGTTTGATTCTTCTGCATTTGAAGCTATGAAGCTGAATCATTCGTTTGGCATGGATTTGAAGCTAAAACTTCTACATCGCATTGATTTGCGGCTAAATCATGTGTTTCGCTTGGATACGAAGCTAACCCGTTTGTTTCTCCTGCATTTGAAGCTATATCACTTATATCGCATGTTTACGATGCTAAATCATTTATGTCGCATGGATTTGAAGCTAAACCTTCTACATCGTATTGATTTGAAGCAAAACCTTCTACATTGCATTGATTTAAAGCTAAATCTTCTACATCGCATTGCTTTGAAACTAAGCCTACTACTTCGCTTCGATTTGAAGCTTAATCATGTGTTTTGCATGGATTTGAAGCTAAATCGTTTGTTTCGTCTGCATTTGAAGAAGTACCTCTTATATCTCAAGTGTTTGAAGCTAAATCATTTGTTTCGCATGGATTTGATGATAAGCCTTCTACTTCGTATCGATTTGAAGCTAAATGAAATGTATCGCATGGATTTGAAGCTAACTCGTTTGATTCGTCTGCATTTGAAGCTATATCACTTATATCCAAAGTGATTGAAGCTAAATCATTTGTTTCGCATGGATTTGAAGCTAAACCTACTACATCTCATTGATTTGATGCTAAATCATGTGTTTCGCATGGATTTGAAGCTAAACCATCTACATAGAATTGTTTTGAAGCTTAGTCATGTGTTTTGCATGGGATTGAAGCTAACTCGTTTGTTTCCCCTGCATTTAAAGCTGTATTACTAATAGCGCAAGCTTCTGATGCTAAATCATTTGTTTCGCATGGATTTGAAGCTACACCTTCTACATCGCATTGATTTGCAGCTAAATCATGTGTTTCGCTTGGATTTGAAGCTAAACCTTCCACATCGCATTGATTTGAAGCTAAATCATGTGTGTCGCTTGTACTTGAAGCTAACACGATTGTTTCGTCTGCATTGGAAGCTATATCACTTACATCGCAAGTTCCTGTTCTAAATCATGTGTTTCGCTTGGATTTGAAGCTAGATCTTCTACATCGCATTGATTTGCAGCTAAATCATGTGTTTCGCTTGGATTTGAAGCTAAACCTTCTACATCGCATTGATTTGAAGCTAAATCATGTGTGTCGCTTGTATTTGAAGCTAACTCGATTGTTTCGTCTGCATTGGAAGCTATATCACTTATATCGCAAGTATCTGAAGCTATATCTTTGTGTCGCATGGATTTGAATCTAAATCTTCTACTTCGCATTGATTTAAAGCTAAGTCGTGTGTATCGCTTGGATTTTGATTCTAACTCGTTTGATTCGTCTGCATTTGAAGCTATGTCATTTATATCGCAACTATCTGATGCTGAATCATTTGTTTCGCATGGATGTGAAGCTACACCATCTACATCGCATTGATAGTCAGCTAAATCAAGCGTTTCGCATGTATTTGGAGCTAACTGATTTGTTTCTCCAGCATTTGAAGCTATATCACTTATACCGCAAGTGCTTGTAGCTAAATCATTTGTTTCGCATGGACTTGAAGCTAAACCTTCTACATCGCATTGATTTGCTGCTAAATCATGTGTTTCGCATGGACTTGAAGCTAACTCGTTTGTTTCTCCTGCATTTGAAGCTATATAGCTTATATTGCATGTATCTGATACTAAATCATTTGTGTCGCATGGATTTGAAGCTAACCCTTCTACATCACATTGATTTGAAGCTACATCATGTGTTTCGCATGGAGTTGAAGCTAACTCGTTTGTTTCGTCCGCATTTGAAGCTATGTCACTTATATCGCAAGTATCTGAAGCTAAATCAATGGTTTCGCATGGATTTGAAGCTAAACCTGCTATGTCGCATTGATTTGCTGCTAAATCATGTGTTTCGCATGGATTTGAAGCTAATTCGTTCGTTGCGCATGCAGTTTAATCTAAATAACGTATATCACAAGTATTTGTAGCTAAACCATTTGTTTCGCATGGATTCGAAAATCAGCCTTCTACTTCGCATTTATTTGAAGCTGAATCATGTGTTTCGTATGAACTTGAAGCTAACTCGTTTGTTTCAAATGCAGTTGAAGCGATATCATGTATATCACAAGTATTTGCTGGAACATTTGTTCCGCATGAATATTAAGCTAAACCATGTTTTTCAAATTAATTTGAAGCTAAATAATGTGTTTCGCATGGATTTGAAGCTAACTCGTTTGTTTCGCATGCAGTTGAAGCTACATCATGTATATCACAGGTATTTGAAGCTAAACCACTTGTTTCGCATGGATTCGAAGACATGCCTTCTACTTCGCATTGATATGAAGCTACATCATGTTTCGCATGGATTTGAAGCTAATTCGTTTGTTTCGCATGCAGTTGAAGCTAAATCATGTATATCACAAGTATTTGAAGCTGAACCATTTGCTTCGCATGAATATTATGCTAAACCATGTGTTTCGAATGAATTTGAAGCTAAATCATGTGTTTCGGATGGATTTGATGATAAAACTCGTTTGTGTCGCCAGCATTTGAAGCTAAATCATGTATATCACAAGTATTTGAAGCGAAACCATTTGTTTCGCCTGGATTCGAAGATCAGCCTTCTACTTCGCATTGATTTGAAGCTAAATCATATGTTTCGCATGGATTTGAAGCCAATTCGTTTGTATCGCCTGCATTTGAAGCTAAATCATGTATATCACAAGTATTTGAAGCTAAGCCATTTGTTTCGCATGGATTCGAAAATAAGCCTTCTACTTTGCATTGATTTGATTCTAAATCATGTTTTTCGCTTGGATTTAAAGCTAACTCGTTTGTGTCGCCTGCATTTGAAGCTAAATCATGTATATCACAAGTATTTGAAGCGAACCCATTTGTTTCGCATGGATTCGAAGATCAGTCTTCTACTTCGCATTGATGTGAAGCTATATCATATGTTTCGTCTGGATTTGAAGCTAAGCCTTCTACTTCGTTTTGATTTGAAGCTAAATCATATGTTTCGTATGGATTTAGAGCTAACACTTTTGTTTCGCAAGCAGTTGAAGCCAAATCATGTATAACACAAATATTTGAAGTTATACCATTTGATTCGCACGGATTTGAAGCTAACCCTTCTACTTCGCATTGATTTGGAGCTAAATCATGTGTTTCGCATGGATTTGAAGCTAACTCGTTTGTCTCGCAAGCTGTTGATTCTAAATCATGTATATCACAAGTATTTGATGCTCACCAATTTGTTTCGCATGGTTTCGAAGATAAGCGTCCTACTTCGCATTGATTTGAAGCTAAATCATTTGATTCACTTGGATTTGTGGCTAACTCATTTGTTTCGCATGCATTTGCCAAATCATGTATATCACAAATATTTGAAGCTAAACCATTTGATTCGCATGGATTTGAAACTAAGCCTTCTACTTCGCATTGATATGAACCTAAATCACGTTTTTCTCTTGGATTTGAAGCTAACTCGTTTGTTTCGCATGCAGTTGAAGCTAAATCATGTATGTCACAAGTATTTGAAGCTGAACCATTTGCTTCGCATGAATTTTATGCTAAACCATGTGTTTCGAATGAATTTGAAGCTAAATCATGTGTTTCGGATGGATTTAATGATAAAACTCGTTTGTGTCGCCAGCATTTGAAGCTAAATCATGAATATCACAAGTATTTGAAGCGAAACCATTTGTTTCGCATGGATTCGAAGATCAGCCTTCTACTTCGCATTGATATGAAGCTACATCATGTTACGCATGGATTTGAAGCTAATTCGTTTGTTTCGCATGCAGTTGAAGCTAAATCATGTATATCACAAGTATTTGAAGCTGAACCATTTGCTTCGCATGAATATTATGCTAAACCATGTGTTTCGAATGAATTTGAAGCTAAATCATGTGTTTCGGATGGATTTGATGATAAAACTCGTTTGTGTCGCCAGCATTTGAATCTAAATCATGTATATCACAAGTATTTGAAGCGAAACCATTTGTTTCGCTTGGATTCGAAGATCAGCCTTCTACTTCGCATTGATTTGAAGCTAAATCATATGTTTCGCATGGATTTGAAGCTAATTCGTTTGTATCGCCTGCATTTGTAGCTAAATCATGTATATCACAAGTATTTGAAGCTAAGCCATTTGTTTCGCATGGATTCGAAAATAAGCCTTCTACTGTGCATTGATTTGATTCTAAATCATGTTTTTCGCTTGGATTTAAAGCTAACTCGTTTGTTTCGCCTGGATTTGAAGCTAAATCGTGTATATCGCAAGTATTTGGTGCTAAACCATTTGTTTCGCATGGATTCGAAGATAAGCCTCCTACTTCGCATTGATTTGAAGCTAAATCATGTGTTTCGTCTGGATTTGAAGCTAAGCCTTCTACTTCGCTTTGATTTGAAGCTAAATCATGTGTTTCGTATGGATTTAGAGCTAACACATTTGTTTCGCACGCAGTTGAAGCCAAATCATGTATAACACAAATATTTGAAGTTAAACCATTTGATTCGCATGGATTTGAAGCTAACCCTTCTACTTCGCATTGATTTGGAGCTAAATCATGTGTTCCGCATGGATTTGAAGCTAACTCGTTTGTCTCGCATGCTGTTGAATCTAAATCATGTATATCACAAGTATTTGATTCTGACCAATTTGTTTCGCATGGTTTCGAAGATCAGCCTTCTACTTCGCAATTGATTTGAAGCTAAATCATGTGTTTCGCATGGATTTGAAGCTAATTCGTTTGTGTCGCCTGCATTTGAAGCTAAATCACGTATATCACAAATATTTGAAACGAACCCATTTGTTTCGCATGGATTCGAAGATCAGTCTTCTACTTCGCATTGATTTGAAGCTAAATCATATGTTTCGCATGGGTTTGAAGCTAACTCGTTTGTATCGCTTGCATTTGAAGCTAAGTCATGTATATCACAAGTATTTGAAGCTAAGCCATTTTTTTCGCATGGATTCGAAAATAAGCCTTCTACTTCGCATTGATTTGAAGCTAAATCATGTTTTTCGCTTGGATTTAAAGCTAACTCGTTTGTTTCGCCTGGGTTTGAAGCTAAATCGTGTATATCGCAAGTATTTGGTGCTAAACCATTTGTTTCGCATGGATTCGGAGATAAGCCTTCTACTTCGCATTGATTTGAAGCTAAATCATGTGTTTCGTCTGGATTTGAAGCTAAGCCTTCTACTTCGCTTTGATTTGAAGCTAAATCATGTGTTTCGTATGGATTTAGAGATAACACATTTGTTTCGCACGCAGTTGAAGCCAAATCATGTATAACATAAATATTTGAAGTTAAACCATTTGATTCGCACGGATTTGAAGCTAACCCATCTACTTCGCAATGATTTGGAGCTAAATCATGTGTTTCGCATGGATTTGATGCTAAACCTTCTATATAGCATTGATTTGAAGCTTAATCACGTTTATCTCTTGGATTTGAAGCTAACTCGTTTGTTTCGCATGCACTTGAAGCTACATCATGTATATCACAGGTATTTGAAGCTAAACCATTTGTTTCGCATGGATTCGAAGACATGCCTTCTACTTCGCATTGATATGAAGCTACATCATGTTTCGCATGGATTTGAAGCTAATTCGTTTGTGTCGCCTGCATTTGAAGCTAAATCACGTATATCACAAATATTTGAAGCGAACCCATTTGTTTCGCATGGATTCGAAGATCAGTCTTCTACTTCGCATTGATTTGAAGCTAAATCATATGTTTCGCATGGGTTTGAAGCTAACTCGTTTGTATCGCCTGCATTTGAAGCTAAGTCATGTATATCACAAGTATTTGAAGCTAAGCCATTTTTTTCGCATGGATTCGAAAATAAGCCTTCTACTTCGCATTGATTTGAAGCTAAATCATGTTTTACGCTTGGATTTAAAGCTAACTCGTTTGTTTCGCCTGGATTTGAAGCTAAATCGTGTATATCGCAAGTATTTGGTGCTAAACCATTTGTTTCGCATGGATTCGGAGATAAGCCTTCTACTTCGCATTGATTTGAAGCTAAATCATGTGTTTCGTCTGGATTTGAAGCTAAGCCTTCTACTTCGCTTTGATTTGAAGCTAAATCATGTGTTTCGTATGGATTTAGAGATAACACATTTGTTTCGCACGCAGTTGAAGCCAAATCATGTATAACATAAATATTTGAAGTTAAACCATTTGATTCGCACGGATTTGAAGCTAACCCATCTACTTCGCAATGATTTGGAGCTAAATCATGTGTTTCGCATGGATTTGATGCTAAACCTTCTATATAGCATTGATTTGAAGCTTAATCATGTGCTTTGCATGGATTTGAAGCTAACTCGTTTGTTTCCCCTGCACTGGAAGATATATCACTTATATCACAAGTATCTGATGCTAAATCATTTGTTTCGCATGGATTTGAAGGTACTTCTTCTACTTCGAACTGATTTGAAGCTAAATCATGTCTTTCGCATGGATTTGAAGCTAAGCCTTCTACTTCGCATTGATTTGTATCTGAATCATGTGTTTCGCATGGATTTGAACCTAACTCGTTTGTTGCGCCTGCATTTGAAGCTAAATCATGTATATCTCAAGTATTTGAAGCTAAACCATTTGTTTCGCATGGATTTGAATGTAAGCACTCTACTTCGCATTGATTTGAAACTAAATCATTTGTTTCGCATTAATTTGAAGCTAAGTCGTTTGTTTCGTCTGAATTTGAAGCTATATCAGTTATATCGCAAGTATCTGAAGCTAAATCATTTGTGTCGCGCGGATTTGAAGCTAACTCGTTCGTTTCGCCTGCATTTGAAGCTATATCAATTATATCGCAAGTATCTGATCCTAAATTATTTGTTTCGGGTGGCTTTGAAGCTAAGCCTTCAACTTCGCATTGAATTGAAGCTAAATCATGTGTTTCGCATGGATTTGAAGCTAACTCGTTAGTTTCGCCTGAATTTGAAACCAGATCATGTTTATCACAAGTATCAAAAAGTAAGCCATTTTTTTCGTTAGAATATGTAGCTAAACCATGTGTTTCGCATGAATTTCAAGCTAAATCATGTGTTTCGCATGGATTTAATGTTAACTCGTTTGTTTCGCCTGCATTTGAAGCTATATCACTTATATCGCAAGTATCTGAAGCTAAATCATTTGTGTCGCATGGATTTGAAGCTAAACCTTCTACATCGCATTGATTTAAAGCTTAATCATGTGTTTTGCATGGATTTGAAGCTAACTCGTTTGTCTCCTGCATTTGAAGCTATATCACTTATATCGCATGTATCTGATGCTAAATCATTTGTGTTGCGTGGATTTGATGCTAATCCTTCTACATCGCATTGATTTGCAGCTAAATCATTTGTTTCGCATGGATTTGAAGCTAAACCTTCTACAGCGCATCGATTTGCAGCAAAATCATGTGATTCGCTTGGATTTGAAGCTAACTCGTTTGATTCCCCTGCATTTGAAGCTATATCACTTATATCGCAAGTATCTGAATCTAAATCATTTGTTTCGCATGAATTTGAAGCTAAGCCTTCTACTTCGTATAGATTAGAAGTTAGATCATGTGTTTCGCTTGGATTTGAAGCTAAACCTTCTGCATCGCATTGATTTGAAGCTAAATCATGTGTTTTGCATAGATTTGATGCTAACTCGTTTGTTTCCCCTGCATTTGAATCTATATCACTTATATCGCAAGTATCTGAATCTAAATCATTTGTTTCGCATGAATTTGAAGCTCAGCCTTCTACTCCGTATAGATTTGAAGTTAAATCATGTGTTTCGCTTGGATTTGAAGCTAACCCTTCTGCATCGCATTGATTTGAAGCTAAATCATGTGATTTGCTTGGATTTGAAGCTAACTCGTTTGTTTCGTCTGCATTTGAAGAAATATCACTTATATCGCAAGTGTTTGAAGCTGAATCATTTGTTTCGCATGGATTTGAAGCTAAGCCTTATACTTCGTATCGATTTGAAGCTAAATGAAATGTATCGCATGGATGTTGAAGCTAACTCGTTTGATTCGTCTGCATTTAAAGCTATATCACTTATATCCCAAGTGTTTGAAGCTAAATCATTTGTTTCGCATGGATTTGAAGCTAAACCTTCGACATCGCATTGATTTGAAGCTAAATCATGTGACTTGCTTGGATTTGAACTATCTCGTTTGATTCGTCTGCATTTGAAGCTATATCACTTATATCCCAAGTAATTGAAGCTAAATCATTTGTTTCGCATGGATTTGAAGCTAAACCATCTACATCGCTTTGATTTGCAGCTAAATCATGTGTCTCGCATGGATTTGAAACTAACTCGTTTGATGCGTCTGCATTTAAAGCTATATCACTTATATCCCAATTGTATGATGCTAAATCATTTGTTTCGCATGGATTTGTAGCTAAACATTCTACATGGCATTGATTTGAATCTAAATCATGTGTTTCGCTTGGATTTGAAGCTAAACCTTCTGCATCGCATTGATTTGACACTAAATCATGTGTTTTGCATGGATTTGATGCTTACTCGCCTGTTTCTCCTGCATTTGAAGCTATATCAGTTATATCGCAAGTATCTGTTGCTAAATCATTTGTTTCGCACGGATTTGAATCTAAATCATCTACATAGCATGGATTTGCAGGTAAATCATGTGTTTCGCATGGAGTTGAAGCTAACCCGTTAGTTTCGCCTGCATTTGAAGCTATATAACTTATATCTCAAGTATCTGAATCTAAATCATTTGTTTCGCATGGATTTGAAGCTAAGCCTTCTACATCGCATTTATTTCAAGCTAAATCATGTGTTTCGCTTGGATTTGAAGCTAAACCTTCTGCATCGCATTGATTTGAATCTAAATCATGTGTTTTTCATGGATTTGATGCTAACTCGTTTGTTTCCCCTGCATTTGAAGCTATACCACTTATATCGCAAGTATCTGAATCTAAATCATTTGTTTCGCATGAATTTGAAGCTAAGCCTTCTATTTCGTATAGATTAGAAGTTAGATAATGTGTTTCGCTTGGATTTGAAGCTGAACCTTCTGCATCGCATTGATTTGAAGCTAAATCATGTGTTTTGCATATATTTGATGCTAACTCGTTTGTTTCCCCTGCATTTGAAGCTATATCACTTATATCGCAAGTATCTGAATCTAAATCATTTGTTTCGCATGAATTTGAAGCTCAGCCTTCTACTCCGTATAGATTTGAAGTTAAATCATGTGTTTCGCTTGGATTTGAAGCTAAACCTTCTGCATCGCATTGATTTGAAGCTAAATCATGTGATTTGCTTGGATTTGAAGCTAACTCGTTTGTTTCGTCTGCATTTGAAGCTGTATCACTTATATCCCAAGTGATTGAAGCTAAATCTTTTGTTTCGCATGGATTTGCAGCTAAACCATCTACATCGCATTGATTTGCAGCTAAATCATGTGTCTCGCATGGATTTGAAGCTAACTCGTTTGATTCGTTTGCATTTGAAGCCATATCACTTATATCTCAGGTGTTTGAAGCTAAATCATTTGTTTCGCATGGATTTGAAGCTAAACCTTCTACATCGCATTGATTTGCAGCTAAATCATGTGTTTCACTTGGATTTGAAGCTAACTCGTTAGTTTTGCCTGCATTTGAAGCTATATCACCTATATCCCAAGTTTTTGAAGCTCAATCATATGCTTCGCAAGGATTTGAAGCCAATCCTCCAACATCGCATTGATTTCAAGCTAAATCATGTGTTTCGCTTGGATTTGAAACTAAACCTCCTGCATCGCATTGATTTGAAGCTTAATCATGTATTTTGTATGGATTTGATGCTAACTCGTTTGTTTCCCCTGCATTTGAAGCTATATCACTTATATCGCAAGTATCTGAATCTAAATCATTTGTTTCGCATGGATTTGAAGCTAAACCTTCGACATCGCATTGATTTGAAGCTAAATCATGTGACTTGCTTGGATTTGAACTATCTCGTTTGATTCGTCTGCATTTGAAGCTATATCACTTATATCCCAAGTAATTGAAGCTAAATCATTTGTTTCGCATGGATTTGAAGCTAAACCATCTACATCGCTTTGATTTGCAGCTAAATCATGTGTCTCGCATGGATTTGAAACTAACTCGTTTGATGCGTCTGCATTTAAAGCTATATCACTTATATCCCAATTGTATGATGCTAAATCATTTGTTTCGCATGGATTTGTAGCTAAACATTCTACATGGCATTGATTTGAATCTAAATCATGTGTTTCGCTTGGATTTGAAGCTAAACCTTCTGCATCGCATTGATTTGACACTAAATCATGTGTTTTGCATGGATTTGATGCTTACTCGCCTGTTTCTCCTGCATTTGAAGCTATATCAGTTATATCGCAAGTATCTGTTGCTAAATCATTTGTTTCGCACGGATTTGAATCTAAATCATCTACATAGCATGGATTTGCAGGTAAATCATGTGTTTCGCATGGAGTTGAAGCTAACCCGTTAGTTTCGCCTGCATTTGAAGCTATATAACTTATATCTCAAGTATCTGAATCTAAATCATTTGTTTCGCATGGATTTGAAGCTAAGCCTTCTACATCGCATTTATTTCAAGCTAAATCATGTGTTTCGCTTGGATTTGAAGCTAAACCTTCTGCATCGCATTGATTTGAATCTAAATCATGTGTTTTTCATGGATTTGATGCTAACTCGTTTGTTTCCCCTGCATTTGAAGCTATACCACTTATATCGCAAGTATCTGAATCTAAATCATTTGTTTCGCATGAATTTGAAGCTAAGCCTTCTATTTCGTATAGATTAGAAGTTAGATAATGTGTTTCGCTTGGATTTGAAGCTGAACCTTCTGCATCGCATTGATTTGAAGCTAAATCATGTGTTTTGCATATATTTGATGCTAACTCGTTTGTTTCCCCTGCATTTGAAGCTATATCACTTATATCGCAAGTATCTGAATCTAAATCATTTGTTTCGCATGAATTTGAAGCTCAGCCTTCTACTCCGTATAGATTTGAAGTTAAATCATGTGTTTCGCTTGGATTTGAAGCTAAACCTTCTGCATCGCATTGATTTGAAGCTAAATCATGTGATTTGCTTGGATTTGAAGCTAACTCGTTTGTTTCGTCTGCATTTGAAGCTGTATCACTTATATCCCAAGTGATTGAAGCTAAATCTTTTGTTTCGCATGGATTTGCAGCTAAACCATCTACATCGCATTGATTTGCAGCTAAATCATGTGTCTCGCATGGATTTGAAGCTAACTCGTTTGATTCGTTTGCATTTGAAGCCATATCACTTATATCTCAGGTGTTTGAAGCTAAATCATTTGTTTCGCATGGATTTGAAGCTAAACCTTCTACATCGCATTGATTTGCAGCTAAATCATGTGTTTCACTTGGATTTGAAGCTAACTCGTTAGTTTTGCCTGCATTTGAAGCTATATCACCTATATCCCAAGTTTTTGAAGCTCAATCATATGCTTCGCAAGGATTTGAAGCCAATCCTCCAACATCGCATTGATTTCAAGCTAAATCATGTGTTTCGCTTGGATTTGAAACTAAACCTCCTGCATCGCATTGATTTGAAGCTTAATCATGTATTTTGTATGGATTTGATGCTAACTCGTTTGTTTCCCCTGCATTTGAAGCTATATCACTTATATCGCAAGTATCTGAATCTAAATCATTTGTTTCGCATGGATTTGAAGCTAAACCTTCGACATCGCATTGATTTGAAGCTAAATCATGTGACTTGCTTGGATTTGAACTATCTCGTTTGATTCGTCTGCATTTGAAGCTATATCACTTATAACCCAAGTAATTGAAGCTAAATCATTTGTTTCGCATGGATTTGAAGCTAAACCATCTACATCGCTTTGATTTGCAGCTAAATCATGCGTCTCGCATGGATTTGAAGCTAACTCGTTTGATGCGTCTGCATTTAAAGCTATATCACTTATATCCCAATTGTATGAAGCTAAATCATTTGTTTCGCATGGATTTGTAGCTAAGCATTCTACTTCGTATCGATTTGATGCTAAATGAAATGTATCGCATGGATGTTGAAGCTAACTCGTTTGATTCGACTGCATTTAAAGCTATATCACTTATATCCCAAGGGTTTGAAGCTAAATCATTTGTTTCGCATGGATTTGAAGCTAAACATTCTACATGGCATTGATTTGAATCTAAATCATGTGTTTCGCTTGGAATTGAAGCTAAACCTTCTGCATCGCATTGATTTGACGCTAAATCATGTGTTTTGCATGGATTTGATGCTTACTCGCCTGTTTCCCCTGCATTTGAAGCTATATCAGTTATATCGCAAGTTTCTGTTGATAAATCATTTATTTCGCACGGATTTGAATCTAAATCATCTACATAGCATGGATTTGCAGCTAAATCATGTGTTTCGCATGGAGTTGAAGCTAACCCGTTAGTTTCGCCTACATTTGAAGCTATATAACTTATATCTCTAGTATCTGAATCTAAATCACTTGTTTCCAATGGATTTGGAGCTAAGCCTTCTACATCGCATTTATTTCAAGCTAAATCATGTGTTTCGCTTGGATTTGAAGCTAATTCGTTTGTATCGCCTGCATTTGAAGCTAAATCATGTATATCACAAGTATTTGTATCGAAACCATTTGTTTCGCATGGATTCGAAGATCAGCCTCCTACATCGCATTGATTTGAAGCTAAATCATATGTTTCGCATGGATTTGAAGCTAATTCGTTTGTATCGCCTGCATTTGATGCTAAATCATGTATACCACAAGTATTTGAAGCTAAGCCATTTGTTCCGCATGGATTCGAAGATAAGCCTTCTACTTCGCATTGATTTGAAGCTAAATCATGTGTTTCGTCTGGATTTGAAGCTAAGCCTTCTACTTCGCTTTGATTTGAAGCTAAATCATGTGTTTCGTATGGATTTAGAGCTAACACATTTGTTTCGCACGCAGTTGAAGCCAAATCATGTATAACACAACTATTTGAAGTTAAACCATTTGATTCGCATTTATTTGAAGCTAACCCTTCCACTTCGCATTGATTTGAAGCTAAATCTTATCTTTCGCTTGGATTTGAAGCTGAATCATGTGTTTCGCTTGAATTTGAAGATAGGACGTTTGTTACGCATGCAGTTGAAGCTAAATCATGTATATCACAAGTATTTGAAGCTAAACCATTTGTTTCGTATGGATTTGAAGGTACTCCTTCTACTTTGAATTGATTTGAAGCTAAATCACGTGTTCCGCTTGGATTTGAAGCTAAACCTTCTACATCGCATTGATTTGACGCTAAATCATGTGTTTCGCTTGGATTTGAATCTAACTCGTTTCTTTCGTCTCCATTTGAAGCTATATTACTTATATCGCAAGTATCTGAACCTAAATCATTTGTTTCTCATGGATTTCAACATAAGCCTTCTACCTCGTATTGATTTGAAGCTAAATCATGTGTTTCACATGGATTTGAAGCTAAGCCTTCTACTTCGTATCGATTTTAAGTTAAATGAAAATGTATCGCATGGATTTTGAAGCTAACTCGTTTGATTCGTCTGCATTTGAAGCTATATCACTTATATCCCAATTGTTTGAAGCTAAATCACGTGTTCCGCTTGGATTTGAAGCTAAACCTTCTGCATCGCATTGATTTGCAGCTAAATCATGTGTTTTGCATGGATTTGATGCTAACTCGTTTGTTTCGCCTGCATTGGTTGCTATATCACTTATATCCCAAGTGTTTGAAGGTAAATCATTTGTTTCGCATGGATTTGAAGCTAAACCTTCTACATCGCATTGATTTGCAGCTAAATCATGTGTTTCGCATGGATTTGAAGCTAACTCGTTTCTTTCCCCTACATTGGAAGCTATATCACTTATATCGCAAGTATCTGAAGCTAAATCATTTGTTTCTCATGGATTTCAAGATAAGCCTTCTACATCGCATTGATTTGAAGCTAAATCATTTGTTTCTCATGGATTTCAAGATAAGCCTTCTACATCGCATTGATTTGAAGCTAAATCATGTGTTTCGCTTGTATTTGAAGCCAGCTCGTTTGTTTCGCCTGCATTGGAAGCTATATCACTTATATCCCAACTGTTTGAAGTTAAATCATTTGTTTCGCATGGATTTGAAGCTAAACCTTCTACATCGCATTGATTTGCAGCTAAATCATGTGTTTCGCATGGATTTGAAGCTAACTCGTTTGTTTCCCCTGCATTGGAAGCTATATCACTTATATCGCAAGTATCTGAAGCAAAATCATTTGTGTCGCATGGATTTGAAGCTAAACCTTCTACATCGCATTAATTTGCAGCTTAATCATGTGTTACGCATGGAATTGAAGGTAACTCGTTTGTTTCGCATGCAGTTAATGCTAAATCCTGTAGGTCACAAGTATCAGAAGCTAAACCACTTGTTTCGCAGGATTTTCAATCTAAAGCATGTGTTTCGCATGAATTTGAACCTATATCTTGTCTTTCGCATTTATTTGAAGCTTAATCATGTGTTTCGCTTGAACATGAATCTTAACTCGTTTGTTTCGTCTGCATTTGAAGCTATATCACTTATATCGCAAGTATCTGAAGCTAAATCACTTGTGTCGCATGGATTTGTAGCTAAACCTTCTACATCGCATTGATATGCAGCTAAATCATGTGTCTCGCATGGATTTGAAGCTAACTCGTTTGTTTCCCCTGCATTGGAAGCTATATCACTTATATCGCAAGTATATGAAGCCAAATCATTTGTTCCGCACGGATACGAAGCTAAGGCTTCTACTTCGCATTGATTTGAAGCTAAATCATGTGTTTCGCATGGATTTGAAGCTAATTCGTTCGTTGCGCATGCAGTTTATTCTAAATAACGTATATCACAAGTATTTGTAGCTAAACCATTTGTTTCGCATGGATTTAATGTTAATCCTTCTACTTCGTATTGATTTGAAGCTAAACCATTTGTTTCGCATGGATTCGAAAATCAGCCATCTACTTCGCATTTATTTGAAGCTGAATCATGTGTTTCGTATGAACTTGAAGCTAACTCGTTTGTTTCAAATGCAGTTGAAGCGATATCATGTATATCACAAGTATTTGCTGGACCATTTGTTTCGCATGAATATTAAGCTAAACCATGTTTTTCAAATTAATTTGTAGCTAAATAATGTGTTTCGCATGGATTTGAATGCTGACTCGTTAATTTCGCCTGCATTTGAAGCTGTATCACTTATATTGCAAGTATCTGAAGCTATATCTTTGTGTCGCATGGATTTGAAGCTAAAACTTCTACACCGCATTGATTTGCAGTTAAATCATGTGTTTCACTTGGATTTGAAGCTAACTCGTTAGTTTTGCTGCATTTGAAGCTATATCACCTATATCCCAAGTGTTTGAAGCTCAATCATTTGCTTCGCAAGGATTTGAAGCTAATCCTTCTACATCGCATTGATTTCAAGCTTAATCATGTGTTTCACTTGGATTTGAAGCTAAACCTTCTACAACGCATTGATTTGAAGC
This sequence comes from Megalopta genalis, assembly GCF_051020955.1. Lineage (NCBI taxonomy): Eukaryota > Metazoa > Arthropoda > Insecta > Hymenoptera > Halictidae > Megalopta > Megalopta genalis. Next base: position 81,092 of record NW_027476599.1, on the reverse strand, counting down.
TAAATCATGTGTTTCGCTTGGATTTGAAGCTAAATCTTCTACATCGCATTGATTAGCAGCTAAACCATGTGTTTCGCATGGAGTTGAAGCTAAACCTTCTACATAGAATTGTTTAGAAGCTTAGTCATGTGTTTTGCATGGGTTTGAAGCTAACTCGTTTGTTTCCCCTGCATTTATAGCTGTATCACTTATATCGCAAGTATCTGGTGCTAAATCATTTGTTTCGCACGGATTTGAAGCTACACCTTCTACATCGCATTGATTTGCAGCTAAATCATGTGTTTCGCTTGGATTTGAAGCTAAACCTTCTACATCGCATTGATTTGAAGCTAAATCATGTGTGTCGCTTGTATTTGAAGCTAACTCGATTGTTTCGTCTGCATTGGAAGCTATATCACTTATATCCCAAGTGTTTGAAGGTAAATCATTTGTTTCGCATGGATTTGAAGCTAAACCTTCTACATCGCATTGATTTGCAGCTAAATCATGTGTTTCGCATGGATTTAAAGCTAACTCGTTTCTTTCCCCTGCATTGGACGCTATATCACTTATATCGCAAGTGTCTGAAGCTAAATCATTTGTTTTTCATGGATTTCAAGATAAGCCTTCTACATCGCATTGATTTGAAGCTAAATCATGTGTTTCGCTTGTATTTGAAGCCAGCTCGTTTGTTTCGCCTGCATTGGAAGCTATATCACTTATATCCCAAGTGTTTGAAGGTAAATCATTTGTTTCGCATGGATTTGAAGCTAAACCTTCTACATCGCATTGATTTGCAGCTAAATCATGTGTTTCGCATGGATTTGAAGCTAACTCGTTTGTTTCCCCTGCATTGGAAGCTATATCACTTATATCGCAAGTATCTGAAGCTAAATCATTTGTGTCGCATGGATTTGAAGCTAAACCATCTACATCGCATTAATTTGCAGCTTAATCATGTGTTACGCGTGGAATTGAAGGTAACTCGTTTGTTTCGCATGCAGTTAATGCTAAATCCTGTAGGTCACAAGTATCAGAAGCTAAACCACTTGTTTCGCAGGATTTTCAATCTAAACCATGTGTTTCGCATGAATTTGAACCTAAATCTTGTCTTTCGCATTTATTTGAAGCTTAATCATGTGTTTCGCTTGAACATGAATCTTAACTCGTTTGTTTCGTCTGCATTTGAAACTATATCACTTATATCGCAAGTATCTGAAGCTAAATCACTTGTGTCGCATGGATTTGTAGCTAAACCTTCTACATCGCATTGATATGCAGCTAAATCATGTGCTTCGCATGGATTTGAAGCTAACTCGTTTGATTCGTCTATATTTGAAGCTATATCACTTATATCGAAAGTATATGAAGCCAAATCATTTGTTCCGCACGGATACGACGCTAAGGCTTCTACTTCGCATTGATTTGAAGCTAAATCATTTGTTTTGCATATATTTGAAGCTAACTCGTTTGATTCCCCTGCATTTGAATCTGTACCACTTTTATCGCAAGTTTCTGATGCTGAATCATTTGTTTCGCATGGATTTGAAGCTACGTCTTCTACTTCGCATTGATTTGTATCTGAATCATGTGTTTCGCATGGATTTGAAGCTAACTCGTTTGTTTCGCCTGCATTTGAAGCTAAATCATGTATATCTCAAGTATTTGAAGCTAAACCATTTGTTTGGCATGGATTTGTAGATAAGCCTTCTACTTCGCATTGATTTTAAGCTAAATCATGTGTTTCGCATGGATTTGAAGCTAGTTCGTTTGTTTCGCACGCAGTTGAACATAAATCATGTATAAAACAAGTACTTGAAGCTAAACTATTCGTTTCTAATGGATTTGAAACTAAGCCTTCTACTTCGCGTTGACTTGAAGCTAAATCTTATCTTTCGCTTGGATTTGAAGCTGAATCATGTGTTTCGCTTGAATTTGAAGATAGGACGTTTGTTACGCATGCAGTTGAAGCTAAATCATGTATATCACAAGTATTTGAAGCTAAACCATTTGTTTTGTATGGATTTGAAGGTACTCCTTCTACTTTGAATTGATTTGAAGCTAACTCACGTTTTCCGCTTGGATTTGAAGCTAAACCTTCTACATCGCATTGATTTGACGCTAAATCATGTGTTTCGCTTGGATTTGAATCTATCTCGTTTCTTTCGTCTCCATTTGAAGCTATGTTACTTATATCGCAAGTATCTGAACCTAAATCTTTTGTTTCTCATGGACTTCAAGATAAGCCTTCCACCTCGTATTGATTTGAAGCTAAATCATGTGTTTCGCATGGATTTGAAGCTAAGCCTTCTACATGGCATTGATTTGAAGCTAAATCATGTGTTCCGCATGGATTTGAAGCTAAACATTCTACATCCCATTGATTTGCAGCTAAATCATGGGTTTCACATGGATTTGAAGCTAATTCGTTTGTTGCGCATGCAGTTGAATCTAAATAACGTATATCACAAGTATTTGTAGCTAAACCATTTATTTCGCATGGATTTGAAGCTAAACATTCTACATCGCATTGATTAGAATCTAAATCACGTCCTTCGCTTGGATTTGAATTTAACTCGTCTGCATTTGAAGCTATGTCACTTACATCGCAAGTATCTGAAACTAAATGATTCGTGTCGCATGGATTTGAAGCTGACTCGTTTGTTTCTCCTGCATTTGAAGCTATATAACTTATATTGCATGTATCTGATACTAAATCATTTGTGTCGCATGGATTTGAAGCTAACCCTTCTTCATCACATTGATTTGAAGCTAAATCATGTGTTTCGCATGGAGTTGAAGCCAACTCGTTTGTTTCGTCCGCATTTGAAGCTATATCACTTATATCGCATGTATCTGTACCTAAATCATTTGTTTCGCTTGGATTTGTAGCTAAACCTTCTACATCGCATTGATTTGCAGTTAAATCATGTGTCTCACTTGAATTTGAAGCTAACTCGTTAGTTTTGCTGCATTTGAAGCTATATCACCTACATCCCAAGTGTTTGAAGCTCAATCATTTGCTTCGTAATGATTTGAAGCTAATCCTTCTACATCGCATTGATTTCAAGCTTAATCATGTGTTTCACTTGGATTTGAAGCTAAACCTTATACATCGCATTGATTTGCAGCTAAATCATGTGTTTCGCTTGGATTTGAAGCTAAATCTTCTACATCGCATTGATTAGCAGCTAAAGCATGTGTTTCGCATGGAGTTGAAGCTAATCCTTCTACATAGAATTGTTTAGAAGCTCAGTCGTGTGTTTAGCATGGGTTTGAAGCTAACTCGTTTGTTTCCCCTGCATTTATAGCTGTATCACTTATATCGCAAGTATCTGGTGCTAAATCATTTGTTTCGCATGGATTTGAAGCTACACCTTCTACATCGCATTTATTTGCAGCTAAATCATGTGTTTCGCTTGGATTTGAAGCTAAACCTTCTACATCGCATTGATTTGAAGCTAAATCATGTGTGTCGCTTGTATTTGAAGCTAACTCGATTGTTTCGTCTGCATTGGAAGCTATATCACTTATATTGCAAGTATCTGAAGCTATATCTTTGTGTCGCATGGATTTGAAGCTAAATCTTCTACTTCGCATTGATTTAAAGCTAAGTCGTGTGTATCGCTTGGATTTTGATTCTAACTCGTTTGATTCGTCTGCATTTGAAGCAATGTCATGTATATCGCAACTATCTGATGCTGAAACATTTGTTTCGCAAGGATGTGAAGCTACACCATCTACATCGCATTGATAGGCAGCTAAATCAAGTGTTTCGCATGTATTTGGAGCTAACTGATTTGTTTCTCCAGCATTTGAAGCTATATCACTTATACCGCAAGTGCTTGTAGCTAAATCATTTGTTTCGCATGGACTTGAAGCTAAACCTTCTACATCGCATTGATTTGCAGCTAAATCATGTGTTTCGAATGGACTTGAAGCTAACTCGTTTGTTTCTCCTGCATTTGAAGCTATATCACTTATATCGCATGTATCTGATACTAAATCATTTGTGTCGCATGGATTTGAAGCTGAACCTTCTACATCGCATTGATTAGAAACTAAATCACGTGCTTCGCTTGGATTTGAATTTAACTCGTCTGCATTTGATGCTATGTCACTTACATCGCAAGTATCTGAAACTAAATGATTTGTGTCGCATGGATTTGAAGCTGACTCGTTTGTTTCTCCTGCATTTGAAGCTATATAACTTATATTGCATGTATCTGATACTAAATCATTTGTGTCGCATGGATTTGAAGCTAACCCTTCTTCATCACATTGATTTGAAGCTAAATCATGTGTTTCGCATGGAGTTGAAGCCAACTCGTTTGTTTCGTCCGCATTTGAAGCTATATCACTTATATCGCATGTATCTGTACCTAAATCATTTGTTTCGCTTGGATTTGTAGCTAAACCTTCTACATCGCATTGATTTGCAGTTAAATCATGTGTCTCACTTGAATTTGAAGCTAACTCGTTAGTTTCGCTGCATTTGAAGCTATATCACCTACATCCCAAGTGTTTGAAGCTCAATCATTTGCTTCGTAATGATTTGAAGCTAATCCTTCTACATCGCATTGATTTCAAGCTTAATCATGTGTTTCACTTGGATTTGAAGCTAAACCTTATACATCGCATTGATTTGCAGCTAAATCATGTGTTTCGCTTGGATTTGAAGCTAAATCTTCTACATCGCATTGATTAGCAGCTAAAGCATGTATTTCGCATGGAGTTGAAGCTAAACCATCTACATAGAATTGTTTAGAAGCTTAGTCGTGTGTTTAGCATGGGTTTGAAGCTAACTCGTTTGTTTCCCCTGCATTTATAGCTGTATCACTTATATCGCAAGTATCTGGTGCTAAATCATTTGTTTCGCATGGATTTGAAGCTACACCTTCTACATCGCATTTATTTGCAGCTAAATCATGTGTTTCGCTTGGATTTGAAGCTAAACCTTCTACATCGCATTGATTTGAAGCTAAATCATGTGTGTCGCTTGTATTTGAAGCTAACTCGATTGTTTCGTCTGCATTGGAAGCTGTATCACTTATATTGCAAGTATCTGAAGCTATATCTTTGTGTCGCATGGATTTGAAGCTAAAACTTCTACACCGCATTGATTTGCAATTAAATCATGTGTTTCACTTGGATTTGAAGCTAACTCGTTAGTTTTGCTGCATTTGAAGCTATATCACCTATATCCCAAGTGTTTGAAGCTCAATCATTTGCTTCGCAAGGATTTGAAGCTAATCCTTCTACATCGCATTGATTTCAAGCTTAATCATGTGTTTCACTTGGATTTGAAGCTAAACCTTCTACAACGCATTGATTTGAAGCTAAATCATGTGTTTCGCTTGGATTTGAAGCTAAATCTTCTACATCGCATTGATTAGCAGCTAAACCATGTGTTTCGCATGGAGTTGAAGCTAAACCTTCTACATAGAATTGTTTAGAAGCTTAGTCATGTGTTTTGCATGGGTTTGAAGCTAACTCGTTTGTTTCCCCTGCATTTATAGCTGTATCACTTATATCGCAAGTATCTGGTGCTAAATCATTTGTTTCGCACGGATTTGAAGCTACACCTTCTACATCGCATTGATTTGCAGCTAAATCATGTGTTTCGCTTGGATTTGAAGCTAAACCTTCTACATCGCATTGATTTGAAGCTAAATCATGTGTGTCGCTTGTATTTGAAGCTAACTCGATTGTTTCGTCTGCATTGGAAGCTATATCACTTATATCCCAAGTGTTTGAAGGTAAATCATTTGTTTCGCATGGGTTTGAAGCTAAACCTTCTACATCGCATTGATTTGCAGCTAAATCATGTGTTTCGCATGGATTTAAAGCTAACTCGTTTCTTTCCCCTGCATTGGACGCTATATCACTTATATCGCAAGTGTCTGAAGCTAAATCATTTGTTTCTCATGGATTTCAAGATAAGCCTTCTACATCGCATTGATTTGAAGCTAAATCATGTGTTTCGCTTGTATTTGAAGCCAGCTCGTTTGTTTCGCCTGCATTGGAAGCTATATCACTTATATCCCAAGTGTTTGAAGGTAAATCATTTGTTTCGCATGGATTTGAAGCTAAACCTTCTACATCGCATTGATTTGCAGCTAAATCATGTGTTTCGCATGGATTTGAAGCTAACTCGTTTGTTTCCCCTGCATTGGAAGCTATATCACTTATATCGCAAGTACCTGAAGCTAAATCATTTGTGTCGCATGGATTTGAAGCTAAACCATCTACATCGCATTAATTTGCAGCTTAATCATGTGTTACGCGTGGAATTGAAGGTAACTCGTTTGTTTCGCATGCAGTTAATGCTAAATCCTGTAGGTCACAAGTATCAGAAGCTAAACCACTTGTTTCGCAGGATTTTCAATCTAAACCATGTGTTTCGCATGAATTTGAACCTAAATCTTGTCTTTCGCATTTATTTGAAGCTTAATCATGTGTTTCGCTTGAACATGAATCTTAACTCGTTTGTTTCGTCTGCATTTGAAACTATATCACTTATATCGCAAGTATCTGAAGCTAAATCACTTGTATCGCATGGATTTGTAGCTAAACCTTCTACATCGCATTGATATGCAGCTAAATCATGTGCTTCGCATGGATTTGAAGCTAACTCGTTTGATTCGTCTATATTTGAAGCTATATCACTTATATCGAAAGTATATGAAGCCAAATCATTTGTTCCGCACGGATACGAAGCTAAGGCTTCTACTTCGCATTGATTTGAAGCTAAATCATTTGTTTTGCATATATTTGAAGCTAACTCGTTTGATTCCCCTGCATTTGAATCTGTACCACTTTTATCGCAAGTTTCTGATGCTGAATCATTTGTTTCGCATGGATTTGAAGCTACGTCTTCTACTTCGCATTGATTTGTATCTGAATCATGTGTTTCGCATGGATTTGAAGCTAACTCGTTTGTTTCGCCTGCATTTGAAGCTAAATCATGTATATCTCAAGTATTTGAAGCTAAACCATTTGTTTGGCATGGATTTGTAGATAAGCCTTCTACTTCGCATTGATTTTAAGCTAAATCATGTGTTTCGCATGGATTTGAAGCTAGTTCGTTTGTTTCGCACGCAGTTGAACATAAATCATGTATAAAACAAGTATTTGAAGCTAAACTATTCGTTTCTAATGGATTTGAAACTAAGCCTTCTACTTCGCGTTGACTTGAAGCTAAATCTTATCTTTCGCTTGGATTTGAAGCTGAATCATGTGTTTCGCGTGAATTTGAAGATAGGACGTTTGTTACGCATGCAGTTGAAGCTAAATCATGTATATCACAAGTATTTGAAGCTAAACCATTTGTTTTGTATAGATTTGAAGGTACTCCTTCTACTTTGAATTGATTTGAAGCTAACTCACGTTTTCCGCTTGGATTTGAAGCTAAACCTTCTACATCGCATTGATTTGACGCTAAATCATGTGTTTCGCTTGGATTTGAATCTATCTCGTTTCTTTCGTCTCCATTTGAAGCTATGTTACTTATATCGCAAGTATCTGAACCTAAATCTTTTGTTTCTCATGGACTTCAAGATAAGCCTTCCACCTCGTATTGATTTGAAGCTAAATCATGTGTTTCGCATGGATTTGAAGCTAAGCCTTCTACATGGCATTGATTTGAAGCTAAATCATGTGTTCCGCATGGATTTGAAGCTAAACATTCTACATCCCATTGATTTGCAGCTAAATCATGGGTTTCACATGGATTTGAAGCTAATTCGTTTGTTGCGCATGCAGTTGAATCTAAATAACGGATATCACAAGTATTTGTAGCTAAACCATTTATTTCGCATGGATTTGAAGCTAAACATTCTACATCGCATTGATTTGCAGCTAAATCATGTGTTTCGCATGGATTTGAAGCTAACTCGTTTGTTTCCCCTGCATTGGAAGCTATATCACTTATATCGCAAGTATCTGAAGCTAAATCATTTGTGTCGCATGGATTTGAAGCTAAACCATCTACATCGCATTAATTTGCAGCTTAATCATGTGTTACGCGTGGAATTGAAGGTAACTCGTTTGTTTCGCATGCAGTTAATGCTAAATCCTGTAGGTCACAAGTATCAGAAGCTAAACCACTTGTTTCGCAGGATTTTCAATCTAAACCATGTGTTTCGCATGAATTTGAACCTAAATCTTGTCTTTCGCATTTATTTGAAGCTTAATCATGTGTTTCGCTTGAACATGAATCTTAACTCGTTTGTTTCGTCTGCATTTGAAACTATATCACTTATATCGCAAGTATCTGAAGCTAAATCACTTGTGTCGCATGGATTTGTAGCTAAACCTTCTACATCGCATTGATATGCAGCTAAATCATGTGCTTCGCATGGATTTGAAGCTAACTCGTTTGATTCGTCTATATTTGAAGCTATATCACTTATATCGCAAGTATATGAAGCCAAATCATTTGTTCCGCACGGATACGAAGCTAAGGCTTCTACTTCGCATTGATTTGAAGCTAAATCATTTGTTTTGCATATATTTGAAGCTAACTCGTTTGATTCCCCTGCATTTGAATCTGTACCACTTTTATCGCAAGTTTCTGATGCTGAATCATTTGTTTCGCATGGATTTGAAGCTACGTCTTCTACTTCGCATTGATTTGTATCTGAATCATGTGTTTCGCATGGATTTGAAGCTAACTCGTTTGTTTCGCCTGCATTTGAAGCTAAATCATGTATATCTCAAGTATTTGAAGCTAAACCATTTGTTTGGCATGGATTTGTAGATAAGCCTTCTACTTCGCATTGATTTTAAGCTAAATCATGTGTTTCGCATGGATTTGAAGCTAGTTCGTTTGTTTCGCACGCAGTTGAACCTAAATCATGTATAAAACAAGTATTTGAAGCTAAACTATTCGTTTCTAATGGATTTGAAACTAAGCCTTCTACTTCGCGTTGATTTGAAGCTAAATCTTATCTTTCGCTTGGATTTGAAGCTGAATCATGTGTTTCGCTTGAATTTGAAGATAGGACGTTTGTTACGCATGCAGTTGAAGCTAAATCATGTATATCACAAGTATTTGAAGCTAAACCATTTGTTTTGTATGGATTTGAAGGTACTCCTTCTACTTTGAATTGATTTGAAGCTAAATCACGTTTTCCGCTTGGATTTGAAGCTAAACCTTCCACATCGCATTGATTTGACGCTAAATCATGTGTTTCGCTTGGTTTTGAATCTATCTCGTTTCTTTCGTCTCCATTTGAAGCTATGTTACTTATATCGCAAGTATCTGAACCTAAATCTTTTGTTTCTCATGGACTTCAAGATAAGCCTTCCACCTCGTATTGATTTGAAGCTAAATCATGTGTTTCGCATGGATTTGAAGCTAAGCCTTCTACATGGCATTGATTTGAAGCTAAATCATGTGTTCCGCTTGGATTTGAAGCTAAACATTCTACATCCCATTGATTTGCAGCTAAATCATGGGTTTCACATGGATTTGAAGCTAAACATTCTACATCGCACTGATTAAAGCTAAATCATTTGTTTAGGTTGGATTTGATGCTAACTCGTTAGTTTTGCTGCATTTGAAGCTATATCACCTATATCCCAAGTGTTTGAAGCTCAATAATTTGCTTCGCAAGGATTTGAAGCTAATCCTTCTACATCTCATTGATTTCAAGCTTAATCATGTGTTTCACTTGGATTTGAAGCTAAACCTTCTACAACGCATTGATTTGAAGCTAAATCATGTGTTTCGCTTGGATTTGAAGCTAAATCTTCTACATCGCATTGATTAGCAGCTAAAGCATGTGTTTCGCATGGAGTTGAAGCTAAACCTTCTACATAGAATTGTTTAGAAGCTTAGTCGTGTGTTTAGCATGGGTTTGAAGCTAACTCGTTTGTTTCCCCTGCATTTATAGCTGTATCACTTATATCGCAAGTATCTGGTGCTAAATCATTTGTTTCGCATGGATTTGAAGCTACACCTTCTACATCGCATTGATTTGAAGCTAAATCATGTGTGTCGCTTGTATTTGAAGCTAACTCGATTGTTTCGTCTGCATTGGAAGCTATATCACTTATATTGCAAGTATCTGAAGCTATATCTTTGTGTCGCATGGATTTGAAGCTAAATCTTCTACTTCGCATTGATTTAAAGCTAAGTCGTGTGTATCGCTTGGATTTTGATTCTAACTCGTTTGATTCGTCTGCATTTGAAGCAATGTCATGTATATCGCAACTATCTGATGCTGAAACATTTGTTTCGCATGGATGTGAAGCTACACCATCTACATCGCATTGATAGGCAGCTAAATCAAGTGTTTCGCATGTATTTGGAGCTAACTGATTTGTTTCTCCAGCATTTGAAGCTATATCACTTATACCGCAAGTGCTTGTAGCTAAATCATTTGTTTCGCATGGACTTGAAGCTAAACCTTCTACATCGCATTGATTTGCAGCTAAATCATGTGTTTCGAATGGACTTGAAGCTAACTCGTTTGTTTCTCCTGCATTTGAAGCTATATCACTTATATCGCATGTATCTGATACTAAATCATTTGTGTCGCATGGATTTGAAGCTGAACCTTCTACATCGCATTGATTAGAATCTAAATCACGTCCTTCGCTTGGATTTGAATTTAACTCGTCTGCATTTGAAGGTATGTCACTTACATCGCAAGTATCTGAAACTAAATGATTCGTGTCGCATGGATTTGAAGCTGACTCGTTTGTTTCTCCTGCATTTGAAGCTATATAACTTATATTGCATGTATCTGATACTAAATCATTTGTGTCGCATGGATTTGAAGCTAACCCTTCTTCATCACATTGATTTGAAGCTAAATCATGTGTTTCGCATGGAGTTGAAGCCAACTCGTTTGTTTCGTCCGCATTTGAAGCTATATCACTTATATCGCATGTATCTGTACCTAAATCATTTGTTTCGCTTGGATTTGTAGCTAAACCTTCTACATCGCATTGATTTGCAGTTAAATCATGTGTCTCACTTGAATTTGAAGCTAACTCGTTAGTTTTGCTGCATTTGAAGCTATATCACCTACATCCCAAGTGTTTGAAGCTCAATCATTTGCTTCGTAATGATTTGAAGCTAATCCTTCTACATCGCATTGATTTCAAGCTTAATCATGTGTTTCACTTGGATTTGAAGCTAAACCTTATACATCGCATTGATTTGCAGCTAAATCATGTGTTTCGCTTGGATTTGAAGCTAAATCTTCTACATCGCATTGATTAGCAGCTAAAGCATGTGTTTCGCATGGAGTTGAAGCTAAACCTTCTACATAGAATTGTTTAGAAGCTTAGTCGTGTGTTTAGCATGGGTTTGAAGCTAACTCTTTTGTTTCCCCTGCATTTATAGCTGTATCACTTATATCGCAAGTATCTGGTGCTAAATCATTTGTTTCGCATGGATTTGAAGCTACACCTTCTACATCGCATTTATTTGCAGCTAAATCATGTGTTTCGCTTGGATTTGAAGCTAAACCTTCTACATCGCATTGATTTGAAGCTAAATCATGTGTGTCGCTTGTATTTGAAGATAACTCGATTGTTTCGTCTGCATTGGAAGCTATATCACTTATATTGCAAGTATCTGAAGCTATATCTTTGTGTCGCATGGATTTGAAGCTAAATCTTCTACTTCGCATTGATTTAAAGCTAAGTCGTGTGTATCGCTTGGATTTTGATTCTAACTCGTTTGATTCGTCTGCATTTGAAGCAATGTCATGTATATCGCAACTATCTGATGCTGAAACATTTGTTTCGCATGGATGTGAAGCTACACCATCTACATCGCATTGATAGGCAGCTAAATCAAGTGTTTCGCATGTATTTGGAGCTAACTGATTTGTTTCTCCAGCATTTGAAGCTATATCACTTATACCGCAAGTGCTTGTAGCTAAATCATTTGTTTCGCATGGACTTGAAGCTAAACCTTCTACATCGCATTGATTTGCAGCTAAATCATGTGTTTCGAATGGACTTGAAGCTAACTCGTTTGTTTCTCCTGCATTTGAAGCTATATCACTTATATCGCATGTATCTGATACTAAATCATTTGTGTCGCATGGATTTGAAGCTGAACCTTCTACATCGCATTGATTAGAAACTAAATCACGTGCTTCGCTTGGATTTGAATTTAACTCGTCTGCATTTGATGCTATGTCACTTACATCGCAAGTATCTGAAACTAAATGATTTGTGTCGCATGGATTTGAAGCTGACTCGTTTGTTTCTCCTGCATTGGAAGCTATATCACTTATATCGCAAGTATCTGAAGCTAAATCATTTGTGTCGCATGGATTTGAAGCTAAACCATCTACATCGCATTAATTTGCAGCTTAATCATGTGTTACGCGTGGAATTGAAGGTAACTCGTTTGTTTCGCATGCAGTTAATGCTAAATCCTGTAGGTCACAAGTATCAGAAGCTAAACCACTTGTTTCGCAGGATTTTCAATCTAAACCATGTGTTTCGCATGAATTTGAACCTAAATCTTGTCTTTCGCATTTATTTGAAGCTTAATCATGTGTTTCGCTTGAACATGAATCTTAACTCGTTTGTTTCGTCTGCATTTGAAACTATATCACTTATATCGCAAGTATCTGAAGCTAAATCACTTGTGTCGCATGGATTTGTAGCTAAACCTTCTACATCGCATTGATATGCAGCTAAATCATGTGCTTCGCATGGATTTGAAGCTAACTCGTTTGATTCGTCTATATTTGAAGCTATATCACTTATATCGCAAGTATATGAAGCCAAATCATTTGTTCCGCACGGATACGAAGCTAAGGCTTCTACTTCGCATTGATTTGAAGCTAAATCATTTGTTTTGCATATATTTGAAGCTAACTCGTTTGATTCCCCTGCATTTGAATCTGTACCACTTTTATCGCAAGTTTCTGATGCTGAATCATTTGTTTCGCATGGATTTGAAGCTACGTCTTCTACTTCGCATTGATTTGTATCTGAATCATGTGTTTCGCATGGATTTGAAGCTAACTCGTTTGTTTCGCCTGCATTTGAAGCTAAATCATGTATATCTCAAGTATTTGAAGCTAAACCATTTGTTTGGCATGGATTTGTAGATAAGCCTTCTACTTCGCATTGATTTTAAGCTAAATCATGTGTTTCGCATGGATTTGAAGCTAGTTCGTTTGTTTCGCACGCAGTTGAACCTAAATCATGTATAAAACAAGTATTTGAAGCTAAACTATTCGTTTCTAATGGATTTGAAACTAAGCCTTCTACTTCGCGTTGATTTGAAGCTAAATCTTATCTTTCGCTTGGATTTGAAGCTGAATCATGTGTTTCGCTTGAATTTGAAGATAGGACGTTTGTTACGCATGCAGTTGAAGCTAAATCATGTATATCACAAGTATTTGAAGCTAAACCATTTGTTTTGTATGGATTTGAAGGTACTCCTTCTACTTTGAATTGATTTGAAGCTAAATCACGTTTTCCGCTTGGATTTGAAGCTAAACCTTCTACATCGCATTGATTTGACGCTAAATCATGTGTTTCGCTTGGTTTTGAATCTATCTCGTTTCTTTCGTCTCCATTTGAAGCTATGTTACTTATATCGCAAGTATCTGAACCTAAATCTTTTGTTTCTCATGGACTTCAAGATAAGCCTTCCACCTCGTATTGATTTGAAGCTAAATCATGTGTTTCGCATGGATTTGAAGCTAAGCCTTCTACATGGCATTGATTTGAAGCTAAATCATGTGTTCCGCTTGGATTTGAAGCTAAACATTCTACATCCCATTGATTTGCAGCTAAATCATGGGTTTCACATGGATTTGAAGCTAAACATTCTACATCGCACTGATTAAAGCTAAATCATTTGTTTAGGTTGGATTTGAAGCTAACTCGTTAGTTTTGCTGCATTTGAAGCTATATCACCTATATCCCAAGTGTTTGAAGCTCAATAATTTGCTTCGCAAGGATTTGAAGCTAATCCTTCTACATCTCATTGATTTCAAGCTTAATCATGTGTTTCACTTGGATTTGAAGCTAAACCTTCTACAACGCATTGATTTGAAGCTAAATCATGTGTTTCGCTTGGATTTGAAGCTAAATCTTCTACATCGCATTGATTAGCAGCTAAAGCATGTGTTTCGCATGGAGTTGAAGCTAAACCTTCTACATAGAATTGTTTAGAAGCTTAGTCGTGTGTTTAGCATGGGTTTGAAGCTAACTCGTTTGTTTCCCCTGCATTTATAGCTGTATCACTTATATCGCAAGTATCTGGTGCTAAATCATTTGTTTCGCATGGATTTGAAGCTACACCTTCTACATCGCATTGATTTGAAGCTAAATCATGTGTTTCGCTTGTATTTGAAGCTAACTCGATTGTTTCGTCTGCATTGGAAGCTATATCACTTATATTGCAAGTATCTGAAGCTATATCTTTGTGTCGCATGGATTTGAAGCTAAATCTTCTACTTCGCATTGATTTAAAGCTAAGTCGTGTGTATCGCTTGGATTTTGATTCTAACTCGTTTGATTCGTCTGCATTTGAAGCAATGTCATGTATATCGCAACTATCTGATGCTGAAACATTTGTTTCGCATGGATGTGAAGCTACACCATCTACATCGCATTGATAGGCAGCTAAATCAAGTGTTTCGCATGTATTTGGAGCTAACTGATTTGTTTCTCCAGCATTTGAAGCTATATCACTTATACCGCAAGTGCTTGTAGCTAAATCATTTGTTTCGCATGGACTTGAAGCTAAACCTTCTACATCGCATTGATTTGCAGCTAAATCATGTGTTTCGAATGGACTTGAAGCTAACTCGTTTGTTTCTCCTGCATTTGAAGCTATATCACTTATATCGCATGTATCTGATACTAAATCATTTGTGTCGCATGGATTTGAAGCTGAACCTTCTACATCGCATTGATTAGAATCTAAATCACGTCCTTCGCTTGGATTTGAATTTAACTCGTCTGCATTTGAAGGTATGTCACTTACATCGCAAGTATCTGAAACTAAATGATTCGTGTCGCATGGATTTGAAGCTGACTCGTTTGTTTCTCCTGCATTTGAAGCTATATAACTTATATTGCATGTATCTGATACTAAATCATTTGTGTCGCATGGATTTGAAGCTAACCCTTCTTCATCACATTGATTTGAAGCTAAATCATGTGTTTCGCATGGAGTTGAAGCCAACTCGTTTGTTTCGTCCGCATTTGAAGCTATATCACTTATATCGCATGTATCTGTACCTAAATCATTTGTTTCGCTTGGATTTGTAGCTAAACCTTCTACATCGCATTGATTTGCAGTTAAATCATGTGTCTCACTTGAATTTGAAGCTAACTCGTTAGTTTTGCTGCATTTGAAGCTATATCACCTACATCCCAAGTGTTTGAAGCTCAATCATTTGCTTCGTAATGATTTGAAGCTAATCCTTCTACATCGCATTGATTTCAAGCTTAATCATGTGTTTCACTTGGATTTGAAGCTAAACCTTATACATCGCATTGATTTGCAGCTAAATCATGTGTTTCGCTTGGATTTGAAGCTAAATCTTCTACATCGCATTGATTAGCAGCTAAAGCATGTGTTTCGCATGGAGTTGAAGCTAAACCTTCTACATAGAATTGTTTAGAAGCTTAGTCGTGTGTTTAGCATGGGTTTGAAGCTAACTCTTTTGTTTCCCCTGCATTTATAGCTGTATCACTTATATCGCAAGTATCTGGTGCTAAATCATTTGTTTCGCATGGATTTGAAGCTACACCTTCTACATCGCATTTATTTGCAGCTAAATCATGTGTTTCGCTTGGATTTGAAGCTAAACCTTCTACATCGCATTGATTTGAAGCTAAATCATGTGTGTCGCTTGTATTTGAAGATAACTCGATTGTTTCGTCTGCATTGGAAGCTACATCACTTATATTGCAAGTATCTGAAGCTATATCTTTGTGTCGCATGGATTTGAAGCTAAATCTTCTACTTCGCATTGATTTAAAGCTAAGTCGTGTGTATCGCTTGGATTTTGATTCTAACTCGTTTGATTCGTCTGCATTTGAAGCAATGTCATGTATATCGCAACTATCTGATGCTGAAACATTTGTTTCGCATGGATGTGAAGCTACACCATCTACATCGCATTGATAGGCAGCTAAATCAAGTGTTTCGCATGTATTTGGAGCTAACTGATTTGTTTCTCCAGCATTTGAAGCTATATCACTTATACCGCAAGTGCTTGTAGCTAAATCATTTGTTTCGCATGGACTTGAAGCTAAACCTTCTACATCGCATTGATTTGCAGCTAAATCATGTGTTTCGAATGGACTTGAAGCTAACTCGTTTGTTTCTCCTGCATTTGAAGCTATATCACTTATATCGCATGTATCTGATACTAAATCATTTGTGTCGCATGGATTTGAAGCTGAACCTTCTACATCGCATTGATTAGAAACTAAATCACGTGCTTCGCTTGGATTTGAATTTAACTCGTCTGCATTTGATGCTATGTCACTTACATCGCAAGTATCTGAAACTAAATGATTTGTGTCGCATGGATTTGAAGCTGACTCGTTTGTTTCTCCTGCATTTGAAGCTATATAACTTATATTGCATGTATCTGATACTAAATCATTTGTGTCGCATGGATTTGAAGCTAACCGTTCTTCATCACATTGATTTGAAGCTAAATCATGTGTTTCGCATGGAGTTGAAGCCAACTCGTTTGTTTCGTCCGCATTTGAAGCTATATCACTTATATCGCATGTATCTGTACCTAAATCATTTGTTTCGCTTGGATTTGTAGCTAAACCTTCTACATCGCATTGATTTGCAGTTAAATCATGTGTCTCACTTGAATTTGAAGCTAACTCGTTAGTTTCGCTGCATTTGAAGCTATATCACCTACATCCCAAGTGTTTGAAGCTCAATCATTTGCTTCGTAATGATTTGAAGCTAATCCTTCTACATCGCATTGATTTCAAGCTTAATCATGTGTTTCACTTGGATTTGAAGCTAAACCTTATACATCGCATTGATTTGCAGCTAAATCATGTGTTTCGCTTGGATTTGAAGCTAAATCTTCTACATCGCATTGATTAGCAGCTAAAGCATGTGTTTCGCATGGAGTTGAAGCTAAACCATCTACATAGAATTGTTTAGAAGCTTAGTCGTGTGTTTAGCATGGGTTTGAAGCTAACTCGTTTGTTTCCCCTGCATTTATAGCTGTATCACTTATATCGCAAGTATCTGGTGCTAAATCATTTGTTTCGCATGGATTTGAAGCTACACCTTCTACATCGCATTTATTTGCAGCTAAATCATGTGTTTCGCTTGGATTTGAAGCTAAACCTTCTACATCGCATTGATTTGAAGCTAAATCATGTGTGTCGCTTGTATTTGAAGCTAACTCGATTGTTTCGTCTGCATTGGAAGCTATATCACTTATATTGCAAGTATCTGAAGCTATATCTTTGTGTCGCATGGATTTGAAGCTAAATCTTCTACTTCGCATTGATTTAAAGCTAAGTCGTGTGTATCGCTTGGATTTTGATTCTAACTCGTTTGATTCGTCTGCATTTGAAGCAATGTCATGTATATCGCAACTATCTGATGCTGAATCATTTGTTTCGCATGGATGTGAAGCTACACCATCTACATCGCATTGATAGGCAGCTAAATCAAGTGTTTCGCATGTATTTGGAGCTAACTGATTTGTTTCTCCAGCATTTGAAGCTATATCACTTATACCGCAAGTGCTTGTAGCTAAATCATTTGTTTCGCATGGACTTGAAGCTAAACCTTCTACATCGCATTGATTTGCAGCTAAATCATGTGTTTCGAATGGACTTGAAGCTAACTCGTTTGTTTCTCCTGCATTTGAAGCTATATCACTTATATCGCATGTATCTGATACTAAATCATTTGTGTCGCATGGATTTGAAGCTGAACCTTCTACGTCGCATTGATTAGAAACTAAATCACGTGCTTCGCTTGGATTTGAATTTAACTCGTCTGCATTTGAAGCTATGTCACTTACATCGCAAGTATCTGAAACTAAATGATTTGTGTCGCATGGATTTGAAGCTGACTCGTTTGTTTCTCCTGCATTTGAAGCTATATAACTTATATTGCATGTATCTGATACTAAATCATTTGTGTCGCATGGATTTGAAGCTAACCCTTCTTCATCACATTGATTTGAAGCTAAATCATGTGTTTCGCATGGAGTTGAAGCCAACTCGTTTGTTTCGTCCGCATTTGAAGCTATATCACTTATATCGCATGTATCTGTACCTAAATCATTTGTTTCGCTTGGATTTGTAGCTAAACCTTCTACATCGCATTGATTTGCAGTTAAATCATGTGTCTCACTTGAATTTGAAGCTAACTCGTTAGTTTTGCTGCATTTGAAGCTATATCACCTACATCCCAAGTGTTTGAAGCTCAATCATTTGCTTCGTAATGAATTGAAGCTAAACCTTCTACATCGCATTGATTTGACGCTAAATCATGTGTTTCTCTTGGATTTGAATCTATCTCGTTTCTTTCGTCTCCATTTGAAGCTATATTACTTATATCGCAAGTATCTGAACCTAAATCTTTTGTTTCTCATGGACTTCAAGATAAGCCTTCCACCTCGTATTGATTTGAAGCTAAATCATGTTTTTCGCATGGATTTGAAGCTAAGCCTTCTACTTCGTATCGATTTTAAGTTAAATGAAAATGTATCGCATGGATTTTGAAGCTAACTCGTTTGATTCGTCTGCATTTGAAGCTATATCACTTATATCCCAATTGTTTGAAGCTGAATCATTTGTTTCGCATGGATTTGAAGCTAAACCTTCTATGTCGCATTGATTTGCTGCTAAATCATGTGTATCGCATGGATTTGAAGCTAATTCGTTTGTTGCACATGCAGTTGAATATAAATAACGTATATCTCAAGTATTTGTAGCTAAACCTTTTGTTTCTCATGGATTTGGAGCTAATCCTTCTACTTCGAATTGATTTGCTGCTAAATCATAACTCGATTGATTCGTCTGCATTTGTAGCTATATCACTTATATCCCAATTGATCGAAGCTAAATCATTTGTTTCGCGTGTATTTGAACCTAAACCTTCTACAGCACATTGATTTGAAGCTAAATCATGTGATTTGCTTGGATTTGAAGCTAACTCGTTTGTTTCGTCTGCATTTGAAGCTATATCACCTATATCGCTAGTATCTGAAGCTAAATCATTTGTTTCGCATGGATTTGAAGCTAAACCTTCTACATCGCATTGATTTGCTGCTAGATCATGTGTCTCACTTGAATTTGAAGCTAACTCGTTAGTTTTGCTGCATTTGAAGCTATATCACCTACATCCCAAGTGTTTGAAGCTCAATCATTTGCTTCGTAATGAATTGAAGCTAAACCTTCTACATCGCATTGATTTGACGCTAAATCATGTGTTTCTCTTGGATTTGAATCTATCTCGTTTCTTTCGTCTCCATTTGAAGCTATATTACTTATATCGCAAGTATCTGAACCTAAATCTTTTGTTTCTCATGGACTTCAAGATAAGCCTTCCACCTCGTATTGATTTGAAGCTAAATCATGTTTTTCGCATGGATTTGAAGCTAAGCCTTCTACTTCGTATCGATTTTAAGTTAAATGAAAATGTATCGCATGGATTTTGAAGCTAACTCGTTTGATTCGTCTGCATTTGAAGCTATATCACTTATATCCCAATTGTTTGAAGCTGAATCATTTGTTTCGCATGGATTTGAAGCTAAACCTTCTATGTCGCATTGATTTGCTGCTAAATCATGTGTATCGCATGGATTTGAAGCTAATTCGTTTGTTGCACATGCAGTTGAATATAAATAACGTATATCTCAAGTATTTGTAGCTAAACCTTTTGTTTCTCATGGATTTGGAGCTAATCCTTCTACTTCGAATTGATTTGCTGCTAAATCATAACTCGATTGATTCGTCTGCATTTGTAGCTATATCACTTATATCCCAATTGATCGAAGCTAAATCATTTGTTTCGCGTGTATTTGAACCTAAACCTTCTACAGCACATTGATTTGAAGCTAAATCATGTGATTTGCTTGGATTTGAAGCTAACTCGTTTGTTTCGTCTGCATTTGAAGCTATATCACCTATATCGCTAGTATCTGAAGCTAAATCATTTGTTTCGCATGGATTTGAAGCTAAACCTTCTACATCGCATTGATTTGCTGCTAGATCATGTGTTTCGCATGGATTTGAAGCTAAACCCTATACATCGCATGGATTTGAAGCTAAACCTTCTACATCGCATTGATTTGAAGCTAAATCACGTGTTTCGCTTGGATACGAAGCTAACCCGTTTGTTTCTCCTGCATTTGAAGCTATATCACTTATATCGCATGTATATGATGCTAAATCATTTATGTCGCTTTGCTTAGAAGCTAAGCCTTCTACTTCGCATCGATTTGAAGCTTAATCATGTGTTTTGCATGGATTTGAAGCTAACTCGTTTGTTTCGCCTGCATTTGATGCTATGTCACTTATATCGCAAGTATTTGAAGCTAAATCATTGGTTTCGCATGGATTTGAAGCTAATCCTTCTACATCGCATCGATTTGCAGCTAAATCACGTGTTTCGCATGGATTTGAAGGTAACTCGATCGTTTCGCCTGCATTTGAAGCTATATCACTTATATCGCAAGTATCTGAACCTAAATCATTTGTGTCGCATGGATTTGTAGCTAAACCTTCTACATCGCATCGATTTGCAGCTAAATCACGTGTTTCGCATGGATTTGAAGGTAAATCGTTTGATTCGTCTGAATTTGAAGCTATATCACTTATATGCCAAGTGTTTGAAGCTAAATCATTTGTTTCCCCTGCATTTGAAGCTATATCACTTATATCACAAGTATCTGAAGCTAAATCACTTGTTTCTCATGGATTTCAAGATAAGCCTTCTACCTCGCATTGATTTGAAGCTAAATCATGTGTATCGCATGGATTTTGAAGCTAACTCGTTAGTTTCGCCTGCATTTGAAGCTATATAACTTATATCTCAAGTATCTGAATCTAAATCATTTTTTTCGCATGGATTTGAAGCTAAACCTTCGACGTAGCATTGATTTGCAGCTAAATCACGTGTTTCGCATGGATTTGAAGGTAAATCGTTTGATTCGTCTGCATTTGAAGCTATATCACTTATATCCCAAGCGTTTGAAACTAAATCATTTGTTTTGCATGGATTTGAAGCTTAATCTTCTACATCGCATGGATTTGCAGCTAAATCATGTGTTTCGCATGGATTTGAATGCTGACTCGTTAATTTCGCCTGCATTTGAAGCTATATCACTTATATCTCAAGTGTTTGAAGCAAAATCATTTGTTTCGCATGGATTTGAAGCTAAAACTTCTACACCGCATTGATTTGCAGTTAAATCATGTGTATCACTTGGATTTGAAGCTAACTCGTTAGTTTTGCTGCATTTGAAGCTATATCACCTATATCCCAAGTGTTTGAAGCTCAATCATTTGCTTCGCAAGGATTTGAAGCTAATCCTTCTACATCTCATTGATTTCAAGCTTAATCATGTGTTTCACTTGTATTTGAAGCTAAACCTTCTACAACGCATTGATTTGAAGCTACATCATGTGATTCGCTTGGATTTAAAGCTAACTCGTTTGTTTCGTCTGCATTAGAAGCTATGTCACTTATATCGCAAGTATCTGAAGCTAAATCATTGGTTTCGCATGGATTTGAAGCTAAACCTTCTATGTCGAATTGATTTGCTGCTAAATCATGTGTTTCGCATGGATTTGTAGCTAACTCGATTGATTCGTCTGCATTTGTAGCTATATCACTTATATCCCAATTGATCGAAGCTAAATCATTTGTTTCGCGTGTATTTGAACCTAAACCTTCTACAACGCATTGATTTGAAGCTAAATCATGTGATTTGCTTGGATTTGAAGCTAACTCGTTTGTTTCGTCTGCATTTGAAGCTATATCACCTATATCGCTAGTATCTGAAGCTAAATCATTTGTTTCGCATGGATTAGAAGCTAAACCTTCTACATCGCATTGATTTGAAGCTAAATGACGTGTTTCGCTTGTATTTGAAGCTAGCTCGATCGTTTCGCCTGCATTTGAAGCCATATCACTTATATCGCAAGTATCTGAACCTAAATCATTTGTCTCGCATGGATTTGTAGATAAACCTTCTACATCGCATCGATTTGCAGCTAAATCACGTGTTTCGCATGGATTTGAAGGTAAATCGTTTGATTCGTCAGCATTTGAAGCTATTTCACTTATATGCCAAGTGTTTGAAGCTAAATCATTTGTTTCGCATGGATTTGAAGCTAAACCTTCTACATCTCATTGATTTGAAGCTAAATGATGTGTTTCGCTTGTATTTGAAGCTAGCTCGTTTGTTTCGTCTGCATTGGAAGCTATATCACTTATATCGCAAGTGTTTGAAGCTCAATAATTTGTCTCTCATGGATTTCAAGCTAAACCTTCTGCATCGCATTGATTTGCAGCTAAATCATGTGTTTTGCATGGATTTGATGCTAACTCGTTTGTTTCCCCTGCATTTGAAGCTATATCACTTATATCACAAGTATCTGAAGCTAAATAACTTGTTTCTCATGGATTTCAAGATAAGCCTTCTACCTCGCATTGATT
Source organism: Megalopta genalis (assembly GCF_051020955.1). Taxonomy (NCBI): domain Eukaryota; kingdom Metazoa; phylum Arthropoda; class Insecta; order Hymenoptera; family Halictidae; genus Megalopta; species Megalopta genalis. The sequence continues at coordinate 58,441 of NW_027476599.1, read as the reverse complement.
TGAAGCTAAATCATGTGTATCGCATGGATTTTGAAGCTAACTCGTTAGTTTCGCCTGCATTTGAAGCTACATAACTTATACCTCAAGTATCTGAATCTAAATCATTTTTTTCGCATGGATTTGAAGCTAAACCTTCGACGTAGCATTGATTTGAAGCTTAATCATGTGTTTTGTATGGATTTGAAGCTAACTCGTTTGTTGCCCCTGCATTTGAAGCTATATCACTTATATTCCAAGCGTTTGAAACTAAACCATTTATTTCGCATGGATTTGAAGCTAAACCTTCTGCACCGCATGGATTTGCAGCTAAACCTTCTACATCCCATTGATTTGCTGCTAAATCATGTGTTTCGCATGGATTTGAAGCTAACTCGTTTGTTTGGCATGCAGTTGAAGCTAAATCGTGTATATCACAAGAATTTGAAGCTAAACCTTTCTGATTCCCATGGATTTGAAGCTAAGCCTTCTCCTTCGCATTGATTTGAAGCTAAATCATTCGTGTCGCATGGATTTGAAGCTACCTCGTTTGTTTCGCATGCAGTTGAAGCTGAATCATGCATATCACAAGTATTTGAAGCTAAACCATTTGATTCGCATGGATTTGAAGCTAAGCCTTCTACTTCGCAATGATTTGAAGATAAATCATGTGTGTCGCATGGATTTGAAGCTAATTCGTTTGTTGCACATGCAGTTGAATATAAATAACGTATATCACAAGTATTTGTAGCTAAACCTTTTGTTTCGCATGGATTTGGAGCTAATCCTTCTACTTCGAATTGATTTGAAGCTTAATCATTTGTTTCGCATGGATTTGAAGCTAACTCGTTTGTTTCGCATGCAGTTGAAGCTATATCACTTATGTCGCAACTATCTGATGTTAAATCATTTGTATCGCATGGATTTGAAGCTAAACCATCTACATCGCATTGATTTGCAGATAAATCATGTGTTTCGCATGGATTTGAAGCTAATTCGTTTGTTGCACATGCAGTTGAATATAAATAACGTATATCTCAGGTATTTGTAGCTAAACCTTTTGTTTCTCATGGATTTGGAGCTAATCCTTCTACTTCGAATTGATTTGCTGCTAAATCATGTGTTTCGCATGGATTTGTAGCTAACTCGATTGATTCGTCTGCATTTGTAGCTGTATCACTTATATCCCAATTGATCGAAGCTAAATCATTTGTTTCGCGTGGATTTGAACCTAAACCTTCTACAACGCATTGATTTGAAGCTAAATCATGTGATTTGCTTGGATTTGAAGCTAACTCGTTTGTTTCGTCTGCAGTTGGAGCTAAATCATGTATATCACAAGTACTTGAAGCTAAACCTTTCTGATTAGCATGGATTTGAATCTGAGCATTCTACTTCGCATTGACTTGAAGCTAAATAATGTATTTCGCATGTGTTTGAAGCTAACTCATTTGTTTTGCATGCAGTTAAAGCTAAATCATGTATATCACAAGTATTTGAAGTTAAACCATTTGTTTCGCATGGATTTGAAGCTAAGCCTTCTACTTCGCATTGATTTAAAGCGAAATCATGTGTTTCGGTTGGATTTGAACATACATCGTTTGTTTCGCATGCAGTTGAAGCTAAATCATGTATATCACAAGTATTTGAAGCTGAACCTTTCTGATTCGCATGGATTTGAAGCTAAGCCTTCAACTTCGCATTGACTTGAAGCTAAATAATGTGTTTCGCTTGGATTCGAATCTAACTCGTTTGTTTCGCATGCAGTTGAAGCTACATCATGTATATCACAGGTATTTGAAGCTAAACCATTTGTTTCGCATGGATTCGAAGACATGCCTTCTACTTCGCATTGATTTGAAGCTAAATCATGTGTTTCGCATGGATTTGAATCTAGCTCATTTGTTTTGCATGCAGTTGAAGCAATGTCATGTATAAAACAAGTATTTGATGCTGACCCATTTGTTTCGCATGCATTGGAAGATCAGCCGTCTACTTCGCATTGATTTGAAGTTAAAGCATGTGTTTCGCATGGATTTGAAGCTAACTAGTTTGTTTCGCATGCAGTTGTAGCTAAATCATGTATATCACAGGTATTTGAAGCTAAACCATTTGTTTCGCATGGATTCGAAGACATGCCTTCTACTTAGCATCGATATGAAGCTACATCATGTTTCGCATGGATTTGAAGCTAATTCGTTTGTTTCGCATGCAGTTGAAGCTAAATCATGTATATCACAAATATTTTAAGCTGAACCATTTGCTTCGCATGAATATTATGCCAAACCATGTGTTTCGAATGAATTTGATGCTAAATCATGTGTTTCGGATGGATTTGATGATAAAACTCGTTTGTGTCGCCTGCATTTCAAGCTAAATCATGTATATCACAAGTATTTGTATCGAAACCATTTGTTTCGCATGGATTCGAAGATCAGCCTCCTACTTCGCATTGATTTGAAGCTAAATCATATGTTTCGCATGGATTTGAAGCTAATTCGTTTGTCTCGCAAGCTGTTGAGTCTAAATCATGTATATCACAAGTATTTGATGCTCACCAATTTGTTTCGCATGGATTTGAAGCTAAGCCTTCTACTTCGCATTGATATGAACCTAAATCACGTTTTTCTCTTGGATTTGAAGCTAACTCGTTTGTTTCGCATGCAGTTGAAGCTACATCATGTATATCACAGGTATTTGAAGCTAAACCATTTGTTTCGCATGGATTCGAAGACATGCCTTCTACTTAGCATCGATATGAAGCTACATCATGTTTCGCATGGATTTGAAGCTAATTCGTTTGTTTCGCATGCAGTTGAAGCTAAATCATGTATATCACAAATATTTGAAGCTGAACCATTTGCTTCGCATGAATATTATGCTAAACCATGTGTTTCGAATGAATTTGATGCTAAATCATGTGTTTCGGATGGATTTGATGATAAAACTCGTTTGTGTCGCCTGCATTTCAAGCTAAATCATGTATATCACAAGTATTTGTATCGAAACCATTTGTTTCGCATGGATTCGAAGATCAGCCTCCTACTTCTCATTGATTTGAAGCGAAATCATATGTTTCGCATGGATTTGAAGCTAATTCGTTTGTATCGCCTGCATTTGAAGCTAAATCATGTATATCACAAGTATTTGAAGCTAAGCCATTTGTTCCGCATGGATACGAAGATAAGCCCTATACTTCGCATTGATTTGAAGCTAAATCATGTGTTTCGTCTGGATTTGAAGCTAAGCCTTCTACTTCGCTTTGATTTGAAGCTAAATCATGTGTTTCGTATGGATTTAGAGCTAACACATTTGTTTCGCACGAAGTTGAAGCCAAATCATGTATAACACAAATATTTGAAGTTAAACCATTTCATTCGCATGGATTTGAAGCTAACCCTCCTAGTTCGCATTGATTTGGAGCTTAATCATCTGTTTCGCATGGATTTGAAGCTAACTCGTTTGTATCGCCTGCATTTGAAGCTAAATCATGTATATCACAAGTATTTGAAGCTCAGCCATTTGTTTCGCTTGGATTAGAAGATCAGCCTTCTCCTTCGCATTGATTTGAAGCTAAATCATGTGTTTCGCATGGATTTGAAGCTAAATCATGTGATTCGCTTGGATTTGAAGCTTACTCGTTTGCTTCGGCTGCATTTGAAGCTAAGTCACATATATCTCAATTTTTTTGAAGCTAAATCGATTGTTTCGCATGGATTTGAAGCTAAACCTTCTGCACAGGCATTGATTTTAAGCTAAATCGTGTGTTTTGCATGGATTTGATGCTAACTCGTTAGTTTCGACGGCATTTGAAGCTATATCACTTATATCGCAAGTATCTGAATCTAAATCATTTGTTTCGCATGGATTTGAAGCTAAGCCTTCTATTTCGTACCGATTTGAAGCTAACTGATATGTATCGCATGGATTTTGAAGCTAACTCGTTTGATTCGTCAGCATTTGAAGCTATATCACTTATAGCCCAATTGTTTGAAGCTAAATCATTTGTTTCGCATGGATTTGAAGCTAAACCTTCTGCACAGGCATTGATTTGAAGCTAAATCATGTGATTCGCTTGGATTTGAAGCCAACTCGTTTGCTTCGGCCGCATTTGAAGCTATATCACTTATATCGCAAGTATCTGAATTTAAATCATTTGATTCGCATGGATTTGAAGCTAAACCTTCTATATCGCATTGATCTTCAGCTAAATCATGTGTTTCGCATGGATTTGAAGCAAACTCGTTTGTTTCGAATGCATTTGAAGCTATATCACTCATATCGCAAGTATCTGATGCTAAATCATTGGTTTCGCATGGATTTGAAGCTAAACCCACTACATCGCGTTGATTTGCTGCTAAATCATGTGTTTCGGATGGATTTCAAGCTAACTCGTTTGTTTCGTCTGCATTTGAAGCTATATCACTTATATCGCAAGTATCTGAAGCTAAATCATTGGTTTCGCATGGATTTGAAGCTAAGCCTTCTACTTCGTATCGATTTAAAGATAAGTGAAATGTATCGCATGAATTTGAAGCTGACGCGTTTGATTCCTCTGCATTTAAAGCTATATCACTTATATCCCAAGGGTTTGAAGCTAAATCATTTGTTTCGCATGGATTTGAAGCTAAACCTACTACATCGAGTTGATTTGCTGCTAAATCATGTGTTTCGGATGGATTTCAAGCTATCTCGTTCGTTTCGCCTGCATTTGAAGCTATATCAATTATATCGCAAGTATCTGATCCTAAATTATTTGTTTCGGACGGCTTTGAATCTAAGCCTTCAACTTTGCATTGAATTGAAGCTAAATCATGTGTTTCGCATGGATTTGAAGCTAACTCGTTAGTTTCGCCTGAATTTGAAACTAGATCATGTTTATCACAAGTATCAAAAAGTAAGCCATTTGTTTCGTTAGAATATGTAGCTAAACCATGTGTTTCGCATGAATTTCAAGCTAAATCATGTGTTTCGCATGGATTTAATGCTAACTCGTTTGTTTCGCCTGCATTTGAAGCTATATCACTTATATCGCAAGTATCTGAAGCTAAATCATTTGTGTCGCATGGATTTGAAGCTAAACCTTCTACATCGCATTTATTTGGAGCTAAATCGTGTGATTCTCTTGGATATGAAGCTAACTCGTTTGTTTCGTCTGCATTTGAAGCTATATCACTTATATCGCAAGTATCTGAAGCTAAATCATTGGTTTCGCATGGATTTGAAGCTAAGCCTTCTACTTCGTTTCGATTTAAAGCTAAATGAAATGTATCACATGGATTTGTAGCTAACTCGTTTGATTCGTCAGCATTTGAAGCTATATCACTTATATCCCAATTGTTTGAAGCTAAATCATTTGTTTCGCATAGATTTGAATCTAAACCTTCTACATCGCATTGATTTGAAGCTAAATCATGTGATTCGCTTGGATTTGAAGCTAACTCGTTTGCTTCGGCTGCATTTGAAGCTATGTCACTTATATCTCAATTGTTTGAAGCTAAATCATTTGTCTCGCATGGATTTGAAGCTAAACCTTCTGCACAGGCATTTATTTTAAGCTAAATCGTGTGTTTTGCATGGATTTGATGCTATCTCGTTAGTTTCGACGGCATTTGAAGCTATATCACTTATATCGCAAGTATCTGAATCTAAATCATTTGTTTCGCATGGATTTGAAGCTAAGCCTTCTATTTCGTACCGATTTGAAGCTAACTGATATGTATCGCATGGATTTTGAAGCTAACTCGTTTGATTCGTCAGCATTTGAAGCTATATCACTTATATCCCAATTGTTTGAAGCTAAATCATTTGTTTCGCATAGATTTGAATCTAAACCTTCTACATCGCATTTATTTGAAGATAAATCATGTGATTCGCTTGGATTTGAAGCTAACTCGTTTGCTTCGGCTGCATTTGAAGCTATGTCACATATATCTCAATTTTTTTGAAGCTAAATCAATTGTTTCGCATGGATTTGAAGCTAAACCTTCTGCACAGGCATTCATTTTAAGCTAAATCGTGTGTTTTGCATGGATTTGATGCTAACTCGTTAGTTTCGACGGCATTTGAAGCTATATCACTTATATCGCAAGTATCTGAATCTAAATCATTTGTTTCGCATGGATTTGAAGCTAAGCCTTCTATTTCGTACCGATTTGAAGCTAACTGATATGTATCGCATGGATTTTGAAGCTAACTCGTTTGATTCGTCAGCATTTGAAGCTATATCACTTATAGCCCAATTGTTTGAAGCTAAATCATTTGTTTCGCATGGATTTGAAGCTAAACCTTCTGCACAGGCATTGATTTGAATCTAAATCATGTGATTCGCTTGGATTTGAAGCCAACTCGTTTGCTTCGGCCGCATTTGAAGCTATATCACTTATATCGCAAGTATCTGAACCTGAATCATTTGTTTCGCATGGATTTGTAGCTAAGCCTTCAACTTCGCATTGAATTGAAGCTAAATCATGTGTTTCGCATGGATTTGAAGCTAACTCGTTAGTTTCGCCTGAATTTGAAACTAGATCATGTTTATCACAAGTATCAAAAAGTAAGCCATTTGTTTCGTTAGAATATGTAGCTAAACCATGTGTTTCGCATGAATTTCAAGCTAAATCATGTGTTTCGCATGGATTTAATGCTAACTCGTTTGTTTCGCCTGGATTTGAAGCTAAATCGTGTATATCGCAAGTATTTGGTGCTAAACCATTTGTTTCGCATGGATTCGAAGATAAGCCTCCTACTTCGCATTGATTTGCAGCTAAATCATTTGTTTCGCATGGATTTGAAGCTAAACCTTCTACATCGCATTGATTTGCAGCTAAATCATGTGATTCCCTTGGATTTGAAGCTAACTCGTTTGCTTCGGCTGCATTTGAAGCTATATCACTTATATCTCAATTGTTTGAAGCTAAATCATTTGTTTCGCATGGATTTGAAGCTAAACCTTCTGCACAGGCATTGATTTGCAGCTAAATCATGCGTTTTGCATGGATTTGATGCTAACTCGTTTGTTTCGCCTGCATTTGAAGCTATATCACTTATATCGCAAGTATCTGAAGCTAAATCAGTTGCGTCGCATGGATTTGAAGCTAAACCTTCTACATCGCATTGATTTAAAGCTTAATCATGTGTTTTGCATGGATTTGATGCTAACTCGCCTGTTTCCCCTGCATTTGAAGATATATCAGATATATCGCAAGTATCTGTTGCTAAATCATTTATTTCGCACGGATTTGAATCTAAATCATCTACATAACATGGATTTGCAGCTAAATCATGTGTTTCGCATGGAGTTGAAGCTAACCCGTTAGTTTCGCCTGCATTTGAAGCTATATCACTTATATCGCAAGTATCTGAATCTAAATCATTTGTTTCGCATCAATTTGAAGCTAAGCCTTCTACTTCGTATAGATTTGAAGTTAAATGACATGTATCGCATGGATTTTGAAGATAACTCGTTTGATTCGTCTGCATTTGAAGCTAGTATTTCAATCGAAATCACTTGTTTCGCACGGTTTTGGAAATAAACACGTGTTTCGCATGGATTTGAAGCTAACTCGTTTGTTCCGTCTGCATTTGAAGCTATATCATTTATATCGCAAGTATCTGAAGCTAAATCATGAGTTTCGCATGGATTTGATGCTAACTCATTTCTTTCGCCTGCATTTGAAGCTATATCACATACATCGCAAGTATCTGAAGCTAAATCATTTGTTCCGCATGGATTTCTAGCTAAGCCTTTCACTTCGCATTGATTTGAAGGTAAATGATGTGTTTCGTATGGATTTGAAGCTAAACCTTCTACATCGCATTGATTTGAAGCTAACCTTCTACATTCTATTGATTTGAAGCTAAACCTTCTACCTCTTATTGTTTTGAAGCTAAACCTTCTACATCGCATTGATTTGAAGCTAAATCATTTGTTTCGCATGGAATTGAAGCTACCTCGTTTGTTCCTCCAGCTTTTGAAGCTGTATCACTTATATCGCAAGTATTTGAAGCTAAATCATATGTGTCGTATGGATTTGAAGCAGAACCTTCTACATCGCATTGATTTGAAGCTAAATCTAGTGTATCGCATGGATTTGAAGCAGAACCTTCTACATCGCATTGATTTGAAGCTAAATCTAGTGTATCGCATGAATTTGAAGCTAAGCCTTCTTCATCGCATTGATTTGCAGCTAAATCATGTGTTTCGCATGGATATGAAGCTAACTCGTTCGTTGCGCATGCAGTTAAATCTAAATAACGTATATCACAAGTATTTGAAGCTAAACCATTTGATTCGCACGGATTTGAAGCTAAGCCTTCTACTTCGCATTAATTGGAAGTTAAATCACGTATTTTGCACGGATTTGAAGCTAAACCTTCTACATCGCATTGATTTGAAGCTAAATCGCGTGTTTCGCATGGATTTGAAGCTAACTCGTTTGTTTCGCATGAAGTTGTAGCTAAATAATGTACATCACAGGTATTTGTAGCTAATCCATTTGTTTTGCATGGATTTGAAGCTAAGCCTTCTACTTCGCATTCATTTGAAGCTAAATCATTTGTTTCGCATGGATTTGAATCTAAGCCTTCTACTTCGCATTGATTTGAAGCTAAATCGTTTGTTTCGCATGGAATTGAAGCTACCTCGTTTGTTCCTCTAGCTTTTGAAGCTGTATCACTTATATCGCAAGTATTTGAAGCTAAATCATATGTGTCGTATGGATTTGAAGCAGAACCTTCTACATCGCATAGATTTGAAGCTAAATCTAGTGTATCGCATGGATTTGAAGCTAAACCTTCTACGTCGCAATGATTTGCAGCTAAATCATTTGTTTCGCATGGATTTGAATCTAAGCCTTGTCCTTCGAATTGATTTGAAGCTAAATCATGTGTTTCGTATGGATTTGAAGCTAAACCTTCTACATCGCATTGATTTGAAGCTAAACCTTCTACATTCTATTGATTTGAAGAAAACCTTCTACCTGTTATTGTTTTGAAGCTGAACCTTCTATATCGCATTGATTTGCCGCTAAATCATGTGTTTCGCATGGTGTTGAAGCTAACTCGTTCGTTTCGCCTGCAGTTAAATCTACATCACATATATCGCTAGTATTTGAAGCTAAATCACGTGTATCGCGTGGATTTTGAAGCTAACTCGTTTGATTAGTCTTCATTGGAAGCTATATCACTTACACCCCAAGTGTTTGAATCTATATCATTTGTTTCGCATGGATTTGAAGCTAATCCTTCTTCATCGCATTGATTTGCAGCTAAATCATGTGTTTCGCATGGATTTGAAGCTAACTCGTCCGTTTCGCCTGTATTTGAAGCTAGATCACTTATATCGCAAGTATTTGAAGCTAAATCATGTGTTTCGTTTGGATTTGAAGCTAAACCTTCAACATCGCATTGACTTGCAGCTAAATCTAGTGTATCGCACGGATATGAATCTAAACCTTATACATCGCATTGATTTGCAGCTAAATCATGTGTTTCGCGTGGATTTGAAGCTAACTCGTTCGTTTCGCCGCCATTTGAACCTATATCACTTATATCGCAAGTATTTGAAGCTAAATCATATGTGCCGCATGGATTTGAAGCTGAACCTTCTACATCACATTGATTTGCAGCTAAATCATTTGTTTCGCATGGATGTGAATCTAAGCCTTGGCCTTCGAATTGATTTGAAGCTAAATCATATGTTTCGTATGGATTTGAAGCTATCTCGTTCGTTGCGCATGTAGTTAAATCTAAATAACGTATATCACAAGTATTTGAAGCTAAACCATTTGATTCGAATGGATTTGAAGCTAAGCCTCCTACTTCGCATTAATTGGAAGTTAAATCACGTGTTTTACATGGATTTGAAGCTAAACCTTCTACATCGCATTGATTTGAAGCTAAATCATGTGTTTCGCATGCAGTTCAAGCTAAATCATGTTTTTCACAAGTATTTGAAGATGAACCATTTGAATCGCATTGATTTGAACCCGAGCCTTCTACTTCGCACTGATTTGCAGCTAAATAATGTGTTTCGCATGGATTTGAAGCTAACTCGTTTGTTTCGCATGCAGTTGTAGCTAAATAATATATATCACAAGTATCTGTAGCTAAACCATTTGTTTCGCATGAATTTGAAGCTAAGCCTTCTACTTCGCATTGATTTGAAGCTAAATCTAGTGTATCGCATGAATTTGAAGCTAAGCCTTCTAATTCGCATTAATTGGAAGTTAAATCACGTGTTTTGCATGGATTTGAAGCTAAACCTTCTACATCGCATTGATTTGAAGCTAAATCATGTGTTTCGCATGCAGTTGAAGCTAAATCATGTCTTTGACAAGTATTTGAAGATGAACCATTTGAATCGCATTGATTTGAACCCGACCCTTCTACTTCGCACTGATTTGCAGCTAAATAATGTGTTTCGCATGGATTTGAAGCTAAACCTTCTACTTCGCATTCATTTGAATCTAATCATTTGCTTCGCATGGATTTGAATCTAAGCCTTGTCCTTCGAATTGATTTGAAGCTAAATCATGTGTTTCGTATGGATTTGAAGCTAAACCTTCTACATGGCATTGATTTGAAGTTAAACCTTCTATAATCTATTGATTTGAAGCTAAACCTTCTACCTCTTATTGATTTGAAGCTCAACCTTCTACATCGCATTGATTTGAAGATAAATCGTGTGTTTCGCATGGATTTGAAGCTAACTCGTTAGTTTCGCATGCAGTTGGAGCTAAATAATGTATATCACAAGTATTTGTAGCTAAACCATTTGTTTCGCATGGATTTGAAGCTACGCCTTCTACTTCGCATTGATTTGAAGCTAAATCATTTGTTTCGCATGGAATTGAAGCTACCTCGTATGTTCCTCCAGCTTTTGAAGCTGTATCACTTATATCGCAAGTATTTGAAGCTAAATCATATGTGTCGTATGGATTTGAAGCAGAACCTTCTACATCGCATTGATTTGAAGCTAAATCATTTTTTTCGCATGGATATGAAGCTAAACCTTCTACATCGCATTGATTTGCAGCTAAATCATTTGTTTCGCATGGATTTGAATCTAAGCCTTGTCCATCGAATTGATTTGAAGCTAAATCATGTGTTTCGTATGGATTTGAAGCTAAACCATCTACATCGCATTGACTTGAAGCTAAACCTTCTACATTCTATTGATTTGAAGCTAAACCTTCTACCTGTTTTGCTTTGAAGCTGAACCTTCTATATCGTATTGATTTGCAGCTAAATCATGTGTATCGCGTGGATTTGATGCTAACTCGTTCGTTACGCATGCAGTTAAATCTAAATAACGTATATCACAAGTATTTGAAGCCAAACCATTTGATTCGCATGGATTTGAAGCTAAGCCTTCTACTTGGCATTAATTGGAAGTTAAATCACGTGTTTTGCATGGATTTGAAGCTAAACCTTCTACATCGCATTGATTTGAAGCTAAATCATGTGTTTCGCATGCAGTTGAAGCTAAATCATGTCTTTCACAAGTATTTGAAGATGAACCATTTGAATCGCATTGATTTGAACCCGAGCCTTCTACTTCGCCCTGATTTGCAGCTAAATAATGTGTTTCGCATGGATTTGAAGCTAAACCTTCTACATCACATTGAATTGCAGCTAAATCATTTGTTTCGCATGGATGTAAATCTAAGCCTTGTCCTTCAAATTGATTTGAAGCTAAATCATGTGATTCGTATGGATTTGAAGCTAAACCTTCTACATCGCATTGATTTGAAGCTAAATCATGTGTCTCGCATGGAATTGAAGCTACCTCGTTTGTTCCTACAGCTTTTGAAGCTATATCACTTATATCGAAAGTATTTGAAGCTAAATCATGTGTATCGCATGGATTTGAAGCTAACTCGTTTGTTTCGCATGCAGTTGTAGCTAAATAATGTATATCACAAGTATTTGTAGCTAAACCATTTGTTTTGCATGGATTTGAATCTAAGCCTTCTACTTCGCATTCATTTGAAGCTAAATCATTTGTTTCGCATGGATTTGAATCTAAGCCTTGTCCTTCGAATTGATTTGAAGCTAAATCATGTGTTTCGTATGGATTTGAAGCTAAACCTTCTACTTCGCATTGATTTTAAGCTAAATTATGTGTCTCGCATGGAGATGAAGCTACCTCGCTTGTTCCTACAGCTTTTGAAGCTATATCACTTATATCGCAAGTATTTGAAGCTAAATCATATGTGTCGCATGGATTTGAAGCTGAACCTACTACATCGCATTGATTTGAAGCTAAATCTTGTGTATCGCATGGATTTGAAGCTAAGCCTTCTACATCGCATTGATTTGAAGCTAAATCATGTGTATCGCATGGATTTGAAGCTAACTCGTTCATTTCGCATGCAGTTGTAGCTAAATAATGTATATCACAAGTATTTGTATCTAATCCATTTGTTTTGCATGGATTTAAAGCTTAGCCTTCTACTTCGCATTGATTTGAAGCTAAATCATTTGTTTCGCATGGAATTGAAGCTACCTCGTTTGTTCCTCCTGCATTTGAAGCTATATCACTTATATCGCATGGATTTGAAGCTGAACCTACTACATCGCATTGATTTGAAGCTAAATCTTGTGTATCGCATGGATTTAATGCTAACTCGTTCGTTGCGCATGCAGTTAAATCTAAATAACGTATATCACAAGTATTTGAAGCTAAACCATTTGATTCGCATGGATTTGAAGCTAAGCCTTCTATTTCGTATTAATTGGAAGTTAAATCACGTGTTTTGCATGGATTTGAAGCTAAATCACTTGTTTCGCATGGAATTGAAGCTACCTCGTTTGTTCCTCCAGCTTTTGAAGCTGTACCACTTATATCGCAAGTATTTGAAGCTAAATGATTTGTTTCGCATGGAATTGAAACTACCTCGTTTGTTCCTCCTGCTTTTGTAGCTGTATCACTTATATCGCAAGTATTTGAAGCTTAATCATATGTGTCGTATGAATTTGAAGCAGAACCTTCTACATCGCATTGTTTTGAAGCTAAATCTAGTGTATCGCATGGATTTGAAGCTAAGCCTTCTACATCGCCTTGATTTGAAGATAAATCATATGTATCGCATGGATTTGAAGCTAACTCGTTCGTTTCGCATGCAGTTGTAGCTAAATAATGTATATCACAAGTATTTGTAGCTAAACCATTTGTTTTGCATGGATTTAAAGCTTAGCCTTCTACTTCGCATTGATTTGAAGCTAAATCATTTGTTTCGCATGGAATTGAAGCTACCTCGTTTGTTCCTCCTGCATTTGAAGCTATATCACTTATATCGCATGGATTTGAAGCTGAACCTACTACATCGCATTGATTTGAAGCTAAATCTTGTGTATCGCATGGATTTGAAGAAAACCATCTTCATCGCATTGATTTGAAGCTTAAACATGTGTTTCGCATGGATTTGATGCTAACTCGTTTGTTTCGCATGCAGTTGTAGCTAAATAATGTATATCACAAGTATTTGTAGCTAAACCATTTATTTCCCATGAATTTGAAGCTAAGCCTTCTACTTCGCATTGATTTGAAGCTAAATCATTTGTTTCGCATGGAATTGAAGCTACCTCGCTTGTTCCTCCAGCTTTTGAAGCTATATCATTTATACCGGAAGTATTTGATGCTAAATCATATGTGTCGTACGGATTTGAAGTAGAACCTTCCACATCGCATTGATTTGAAGCTAAATCTAGTGTATCGCATGGATTTGAAGCTAAACCTTCTACATCGCATTGATTGGCAGCAAAAATCATGTGTTTTGCATGGATTTGAAGCTATCTCGTTCGTTCCGCATGCAGTTAAATCTAAATAACGTATATCACAATTATTTGAAGCTAAACCATTTGATTCGCATGGATATGAAGCTAAGCCTTCTACTTCGCATTCATTTGAAACTAAATCATTTGCTTCGCATGGATTTGAATCTAAGCCTTGTCCTTCGAATTGATTTGAAGCTAAATCATGTGTTTCGTATGGATTTGAAGCTAAACCTCCTACATCGCATTGATTTGAAGTTAAACCTTCTATATTCTATTGATTTGAAGCTAAACCTTCTACCTCTTATTGATTTGAAGCTAAACCTTCTACATCGCATTGATTTGAAGATAAATCGTGTGATTCGCATGGATTTGAAGCTAACTCGGTAGTTTCGCATGCAGTTGTAGCTAAATAATGAATATCTCAAGTATTTGTAGCTAAACCATTTGTTTCGCATCGATTTAAGCTACTCCTTCTACTTCGCATTGATTTGTAGCTAAACCATTTGTTTCCCATGAATTTGAAGCTAAGCCTTCTACTTCGCATTTATTTGAAGCTAAATCATGTGTCTCGCATGGAATTGAAGCTACCTCGTTTGTTCCTACAGCTTTTGAAGCTATATCACTTATATCACAAGTATTTGAAGCTAAATCATGTGTATCGCATGGATTTGAAGCTAACTCGTTTGTTTCGCATGCAGTTGTAGCTAAATAATGTATATCACAAGTATTTGTAGCTAAACCATTTGTTTTGCATGGATTTGAAGCTAAACCTTCTTCATCGCATTGATTTGAAGCTAAATCATTTGTTTCGCATGGAATTGAAGCTACCTCGTTTGTTCCTCCTGCATTTGAAGCTATATCACTTATATCGCATGGTTTGAAGCTGAACCTACTACATCGCATTGATTTGAAGCTAAATCTTGTGTATCGCATGGATTTAATGCTAACTCGTTCGTTGCGCATGCAGTTAAATCTAAATAACGTATATCACAAGTATTTGAAGCTAAACCATTTGATTCGCATGGATTTGAAGCTAAGCCTTCTATTTCGCATTAATTGGAAGTTAAATCACGTGTTTTGCATGGATTTGAAGCTAAACCTTCTACATCGCATTGATTTGAAGCTAAATCATTTGTTTCGCATGGAATTGAAGCTACCTCGTTTGTTCCTCCTGCATTTGAAGCTATATCACTTATATCGCATGGTTTGAAGCTGAACCTACTACATCGCATTGATTTGAAGCTAAATCTTGTGTATCGCATGGATTTAATGCTAACTCGTTCGTTGCGCATGCAGTTAAATCTAAATAACGTATATCACAAGTATTTGAAGCTAAACCATTTGATTCGCATGGATTTGAAGCTAAGCCTTCTATTTCGCATTAATTGGAAGTTAAATCACGTGTTTTGCATGGATTTGAAGCTAAACCTTCTACATCGCATTGATTTTAAGCTAAATCATGTGTCTCGCATGGAATTGAAGCTACCTCGTTTGTTCCTACAGCCTTTGAAGCTATATCACTTATATCGCAAGTATTTGAAGCTAAATCATATGTGTCGCATGGATTTGAAGCTGAACCTACTACATCGCATTGATTTGAAGCTAAATCTTGTGTTTCGTATGGATTTGAAGCTAAACCTTCTACATCGCATTGATTTTAAGCTAAATCTTGTGTATCGCATGGATTTGAAGCAAACCATCTACATCGCATTGATTTGAAGCTTAATCATGTGTTTCGCATGGATTTGATGCTAACTCGTTTGTTTCGCATGCAGTTGTAGCTATATAATGTATATCACAAGTATTTGTAGCTAAACCATTTGCTTCGCATGAATTTGAAGCTAAGCCTTCTACTTCGCATTGATTTGAAGCTAAATCACTTGTTTCGCATGGAATTGAAGCTACCTCGTTTGTTCCTCCAGCTTTTGAAGCTGTACCACTTATATCGCAAGTATTTGAAGCTAAATCATTTGTTTCGCATGGAATTGAAACTACCTCGTTTGTTCCTCCTGCTTTTGTAGCTGTATCACTTATATCGCAAGTATTTGAAGCTAAATCATATGTGTCGTATGAATTTGAAGCAGAACCTTCTACATCGCATTGTTTTGAAGCTAAATCTAGTGTATCGCATGGATTTGAAGCTAAGCCTTCTACATCGCATTGATTTGAAGATAAATCGTGTGTTTCGCATGGATTTGAAGCTAACTCGTTAGTTTGGCATGCAGTTGTAGCTAAATAATGTATATCACAAGTATTTGTAGCTAAACCATTTTTTTCGCATGGATTTGTAGCTACGCCTTCTACTTCGCATTGATTTGAAGTTAATCATTTGTTTCGCATGTAATTGAAGCTACCTCGTTTGTTCCTCCTGCTTTTGAAGCTATATGATTTATATTGCATGGATTTGAAGCTGAACCTACTACATCGCATTGATTTGAAGCTAAATCTTGTGTATCGCATGGATTTGAAGCAAACCAACTACATCGCATTAATTTGAAGCTTAATCATGTGTTTAAGCCTTGGCCTTCGAATTGATTTGAAGCTAAATCATATGTTTCGTATGGATTTGAAGCTAAACCTTCTACATCGCATTGATTTTAAGCTAAATCATGTATCTCGCATGGAATTGAAGCTACCTCGTTTGTTCCTACAGCTTTTGAAGCTATATCACTTATATCGCAAGTATTTGAAGCTAAATCATATGTGTCGCATGGATTTGAAGCTGAACCTACTACATCGCATTGATTTGAAGCTAAATCTTGTGTATCGCATGGATTTGAAGCTAAGCCTTCTGCATCGCATGATTTGAAGCTAAATCATGTGTATCGCATGGATTTGAAGCTAACTCGTTCGTTTCGCATGCAGTTGTAGCTAAATAATGTATATCACAAGTATTTGTAGCTAAGCCATTTGTTTTGCATGGATTTAAAGCTTAGCCTTCTACTTCGCATTGATTTGAAGCTAAATCATTTGTTTCGCATGGAATTGAAGCTACCTCGTTTGTTCCTCCTGCATTTGAAGCTATATCACTTATATCGCATGGATTTGAAGCTGAACCTACTACATCGCATTGATTTGAAGCTAAATCTTGTGTATCGCATGGATTTGATGCTAACTCGTTTGTTTCGCATGCAGTTGTAGCTAAATAATGTATATCACAAGTATTTGTAGCTAAACCATTTATTTCCCATGAATTTGAAGCTAAGCCTTCTACTTCGCATTGATTTGAAGCTAAATCATTTGTATCGCATGGAATTGAAGCTACCTCGCTTGTTCCTCCAGCTTTTGAAGCTATATCATTTATACCGGAAGTATTTGATGCTAAATCATATGTGTCGTACGGATTTGAAGTAGAACCTTCCACATCGCATTGATTTGAAGCTAAATCTAGTGTATCGCATGGATTTGAAGCTAAACCTTCTACATCGCATTGATTGGCAGCAAAAATCATGTGTTTTGCATGGATTTGAAGCTATCTCGTTCGTTCCGCATGCAGTTAAATCTAAATAACGTATATCACAATTATTTGAAGCTAAACCATTTGATTCGCATGGATATGAAGCTAAGCCTTCTACTTCGCATTCATTTGAAACTAAATCATTTGCTTCGCATGGATTTGAATCTAAGCCTTGTCCTTCGAATTGATTTGAAGCTAAATCATGTGTTTCGTATGGATTTGAAGCTAAACCTCCTACATCGCATTGATTTGAAGTTAAACCTTCTATATTCTATTGATTTGAAGCTAAACCTTCTACCTCTTATTGATTTGAAGCTAAACCTTCTACATCGCATTGATTTGAAGATAAATCGTGTGATTCGCATGGATTTGAAGCTAACTCGGTAGTTTCGCATGCAGTTGTAGCTAAATAATGAATATCTCAAGTATTTGTAGCTAAACCATTTGTTTCGCATCGATTTAAGCTACTCCTTCTACTTCGCATTGATTTGTAGCTAAACCATTTGTTTCCCATGAATTTGAAGCTAAGCCTTCTACTTCGCATTTATTTGAAGCTAAATCATGTGTCTCGCATGGAATTGAAGCTACCTCGTTTGTTCCTACAGCTTTTGAAGCTATATCACTTATATCACAAGTATTTGAAGCTAAATCATGTGTATCGCATGGATTTGAAGCTAACTCGTTTGTTTCGCATGCAGTTGTAGCTAAATAATGTATATCACAAGTATTTGTAGCTAAACCATTTGTTTTGCATGGATTTGAAGCTAAACCTTCTTCATCGCATTGATTTGAAGCTAAATCATTTGTTTCGCATGGAATTGAAGCTACCTCGTTTGTTCCTCCTGCATTTGAAGCTATATCACTTATATCGCATGGTTTGAAGCTGAACCTACTACATCGCATTGATTTGAAGCTAAATCTTGTGTATCGCATGGATTTAATGCTAACTCGTTCGTTGCGCATGCAGTTAAATCTAAATAACGTATATCACAAGTATTTGAAGCTAAACCATTTGATTCGCATGGATTTGAAGCTAAGCCTTCTATTTCGCATTAATTGGAAGTTAAATCACGTGTTTTGCATGGATTTGAAGCTAAACCTTCTACATCGCATTGATTTTAAGCTAAATCATGTGTCTCGCATGGAATTGAAGCTACCTCGTTTGTTCCTACAGCTTTTGAAGCTATATCACTTATATCGCAAGTATTTGAAGCTAAATCATATGTGTCGCATGGATTTGAAGCTGAACCTACTACATCGCATTGATTTGAAGCTAAATCTTGTGTTTCGTATGGATTTGAAGCTAAACCTTCTACATCGCATTGATTTTAAGCTAAATCTTGTGTATCGCATGGATTTGAAGCAAACCATCTACATCGCATTGATTTGAAGCTTAATCATGTGTTTCGCATGGATTTGATGCTAACTCGTTTGTTTCGCATGCAGTTGTAGCTAAATAATGTATATCACAAGTATTTGTAGCTAAACCATTTTTTTCGCATGGATTTGTAGCTACGCCTTCTACTTCGCATTGATTTGAAGTTAATCATTTGTTTCGCATGTAATTGAAGCTACCTCGTTTGTTCCTCCTGCTTTTGAAGCTATATGATTTATATTGCATGGATTTGAAGCTGAACCTACTACATCGCATTGATTTGAAGCTAAATCTTGTGTATCGCATGGATTTGAAGCAAACCAACTACATCGCATTAATTTGAAGCTTAATCATGTGTTTAAGCCTTGGCCTTCGAATTGATTTGAAGCTAAATCATATGTTTCGTATGGATTTGAAGCTAAACCTTCTACATCGCATTGATTTTAAGCTAAATCATGTATCTCGCATGGAATTGAAGCTACCTCGTTTGTTCCTACAGCTTTTGAAGCTATATCACTTATATCGCAAGTATTTGAAGCTAAATCATATGTGTCGCATGGATTTGAAGCTGAACCTACTACATCGCATTGATTTGAAGCTAAATCTTGTGTATCGCATGGATTTGAAGCTAAGCCTTCTGCATCGCATGATTTGAAGCTAAATCATGTGTATCGCATGGATTTGAAGCTAACTCGTTCGTTTCGCATGCAGTTGTAGCTAAATAATGTATATCACAAGTATTTGTAGCTAAGCCATTTGTTTTGCATGGATTTAAAGCTTAGCCTTCTACTTCGCATTGATTTGAAGCTAAATCATTTGTTTCGCATGGAATTGAAGCTACCTCGTTTGTTCCTCCTGCATTTGAAGCTATATCACTTATATCGCATGGATTTGAAGCTGAACCTACTACATCGCATTGATTTGAAGCTAAATCTTGTGTATCGCATGGATTTGATGCTAACTCGTTTGTTTCGCATGCAGTTGTAGCTAAATAATGTATATCACAAGTATTTGTAGCTAAACCATTTATTTCCCATGAATTTGAAGCTAAGCCTTCTACTTCGCATTGATTTGAAGCTAAATCATTTGTATCGCATGGAATTGAAGCTACCTCGCTTGTTCCTCCAGCTTTTGAAGCTATATCATTTATACCGGAAGTATTTGATGCTAAATCATATGTGTCGTACGGATTTGAAGTAGAACCTTCCACATCGCATTGATTTGAAGCTAAATCTAGTGTATCGCATGGATTTGAAGCTAAACCTTCTACATCGCATTGATTGGCAGCAAAAATCATGTGTTTTGCATGGATTTGAAGCTATTTCGTTCGTTCCGCATGCAGTTAAATCTAAATAACGTATATCACAATTATTTGAAGCTAAACCATTTGATTCGCATGGATATGAAGCTAAGCCTTCTACTTCGCATTCATTTGAAACTAAATCATTTGCTTCGCATGGATTTGAATCTAAGCCTTGTCCTTCGAATTGATTTGAAGCTAAATCATGTGTTTCGTATGGATTTGAAGCTAAACCTCCTACATCGCATTGATTTGAAGTTAAACCTTCTATATTCTATTGATTTGAAGCTAAACCTTCTACCTCTTATTGATTTGAAGCTAAACCTTCTACATCGCATTGATTTGAAGATAAATCGTGTGATTCGCATGGATTTGAAGCTAACTCGGTAGTTTCGCATGCAGTTGTAGCTAAATAATGAATATCTCAAGTATTTGTAGCTAAACCATTTGTTTCGCATCGATTTAAGCTACTCCTTCTACTTCGCATTGATTTGTAGCTAAACCATTTGTTTCCCATGAATTTGAAGCTAAGCCTTCTACTTCGCATTGATTTGAAGCTAAATCATGTGTCTCGCATGGAATTGAAGCTACCTCGTTTGTTCCTACAGCTTTTGAAGCTATATCACTTATATCACAAGTATTTGAAGCTAAATCATGTGTATCGCATGGATTTGAAGCTAACTCGTTTGTTTCGCATGCAGTTGTAGCTAAATAATGTATATCACAAGTATTTGTAGCTAAACCATTTGTTTTGCATGGATTTGAAGCTAAACCTTCTTCATCGCATTGATTTGCAGCTAAATCATGTGTTTCGCATGGATTTGAAGCTAAACCTTCTACATCGCATTGATTTGAAGCTAAATCTAGTGTATCGCACGGATTTGAATCTAAACCTTATACATCGCATTGATTTGCAACTAAATCATGTGTTTCGCATGGATTTGAAGCTAAACCTTCTACATCGCATTGATTTGTAGCTAAACCATTTGTTTTGCATGAATTTGAATCTAAGCCTTCTACTTCGCATTCATTTGAAGCTAAATCATTTGTTTCGCATGGATTTGAATCTAAGCCTTCTACATCGCATTGATTTGAAGATAAATCGTGTGTTTCGCATCGATTTGAAGCTACCTCGTTAGTTTCGCATGCAGTTGTAGCTAAATAATTTATATCACAAGTATTTGTAGCTAAACCATTTTTTTCGCATGGATTTGTAGCTACGCCTTCTACTTCGCATTGATTTGAAGCTAAATCATTTGTTTCGCATGGAATTGAATCTACCTCGTACGTCCCTCCAGCTTTTGAAGCTGTATCACTTATATCGCAAGTATTTGAAGCTAAATCATATGGGTCGTATGGGTTTGAAGCAGAACCTTCTACATCGCATTGATTTGAAGCTAAATCATTTGTTTCGCATGGATTTGAAGCTAAACCTTCTTCATCGCATTGATTTGCAGCTAAATCATGTGTTTCGCATGGATTTGAAGTTAACTCGTTCGTTGCGCATGCAGTTAAATCTAAATAACGTATATCACAAGTATTTGAAGCTAAAGCATTTGATTCTCATGGATTTGATGCCAAGCCTTCTACTTCGCAATAATTGGAAGTTAAATCACGTGTTTTGCATGGATTTGAAGCTAAACCTTCTACATCGCATTGATTTGAAGCTAAATCATGTGTTTCGCATGCAGTTGAAGCTAAATCATGTCTTTCACAAGTATTTGAAGATGAACCATTTGAATCGCATTGATTTGAACCCGACCCTTCTACTTCGCACTGATTTGCAGCTAAATAATGTGTTTCGCATGGATTTGAAGCTAAACCTTCTACATCGCATTGATTTGCAGCTAAATCATGTGTTTCGCATGGATTTGAAGCTAACTCGTTCGTTTCGCCTCCATTTGAAACTATATCACTTATATCGCAAATATTTGAAGCTAAATCATATGTGCCTCATGGATTTGAAGCTGAACCTTCTACAGCGCATTGATTTGAAGCTAAATCGTGTGTATCGCATGGATTTGAAGCTAAACCTTCTACATCACATTGATTTGCAGCTAAATCATATGTTTCGCATGGATGTGAATCTAAGCCTTGGCCTTCGAATTGATTTGAAGCTAAATCATATGTTTCGTATGGATTTGAAGCTAAACCTTCTACATCGCATTGATTTTAAGCTAAATCATGTGTCTCGCATGGAATTGAAGCTACCTCGTTTGTTCCTACAGCTTTTGAAGCTATATCACTTATATCGCAAGAATTTGAAGCTAAATCATATGTGTCGCATGGATTTGAAGCTGAACCTACTACATCGCATTGATTTGAAGCTAAATCTTGTGTATCGCATGTATTTGAAGCTAAGCCTTCTGCATCGCATTATTTGAAGCTAAATCATGTGTATCGCATGGATTTGAAGTTAACTCGTTCGTTTCGCATGCAGTTGTAGCTAAATAATGTATATCACAAGTATTTGTAGCTAAATCATTTGTTTTGCATGGATTTAAAGCTTAGCCTTCTACTTGGCATTGATTTGAAGCTAAATCATTTGTTTCGCATGGAATTGAAGCTACCTCGTTTGTTCCTCCTGCATTTAAAACTATATCACTTATATCGCATGGATTTGAAGCTGAACCTACTACATCGCATTGATTTGAAGCTAAATCTTGTGTATCGCATGGATTTGAAGCTAAGCCTTCTACGTCGCATTGATTTGAATCTAAATCTAGTGTATCGCGTGGATTTGAAGCTAAACCTTCTACATCGCATTGAATTGCAGCTAAATCATTTGTTTCGCATGGATTAGAATCTAAGCCTTGTCCTTCGAATTGATTTGAAGCTAAATCATGTGTTTCGTATGGATTTGAAGCTAAACCTTCTACATCGCATTGATTTTAAGCTAAATCTTGTGTATCGCATGGATTTGAAGCAAACCATCTACATCGCATTGATTTGAAGATTAATCATGTGTTTCGCATGGATTTGATGCTAACTCGTTTGTTTCGCATGCAGTTGTAGCTATATAATGTATATCACAAGTATTTGTAGCTAAACCATTTGTTTCGCATGAATTTGAAGCTAAGCCTTCTACTTCGCATTGATTTGAAGCTAAATCATTTGTTTCGCATGGAATTGAAGCTACCTCGTTTGTTCCTCCAGCTTTTGAAGCTGTATCACTTATATCGCAAGTATTTGAAGCTAAATCATTTGTGTCGTATGGAATTGAAGCAGATCCTTCTACATCGCATTGTTTTGAAGCTAAATCTAGTGTATCGCATGGATTTGAAGCTAAACCTTCTTCATCGCATTGATTTGCATCTAAATCATGTGTTTCGCATGGATTTGAAGCTAAACCTTCTACATCGCATTGATTTGAAGCTAAATCTAGTGTATCGCACGGATTTGAATCTAAACCTTATACATCGCATTGATTTGCAGCTAAATCATGTGTTTCGCATGGATTTGAAGCTAAACCTTCTACATCGCATTGATTTGTAGCTAAACCGTTTGTTTTGCATGGATTTGAATCTAAGCCTTCTACTTCGCATTCATTTGAAGCTAAATCATTTGTTTCGCATGGATTTGAATCTAAGTCTTGTCCTTCGAATTGATTTGAAGCTAAATCATGTGTTTCGTATGGATTTGAAGCTAAACCTTCTACATCGCATTGATTTTAAGCTAAATCATGTGTCTCGCATGGAATTGAAGCTACCTCGTTTGTTCCTACAGCTTTTGAAGCTATATCACTTATATCGCAAGTATTGGAAGCTAAATCATATGTGTATCATGGATTTGAAGCTGAACCTACTACATCGCATTGATTTGAAGCTAAATCTAGTGTATCGCATGGATTTGAAGCTGAACCTACTACATCGCATTGATTTGAAGCTAAATCTTGTGTATCGCATGGATTTGAAGAAAACCATCTTCATCGTATTGATTTGAAGCTTAATCATGTGTTCCGCATGGATTTGATGCTAACTCGTTTGTTTCGCATGCAGTTGTAGCTAAATAATGTATATCACAAGTATTTGTAGCTAAACCATTTATTTTCCATGAATTTGAAGCTAAGCCTTCTACTTCGCATTGATTTGAAGCTAAATCATTTGTTTCGCATGGATTTGAATCTAAGCCTTCTACATCGCATTGATTTGAAGATAAATCGTGTGTTTCGCATGGATTTGAAGCTAACTCGTTAGTTTCGCATGCAGTTGTAGCTAAATAATTTATATCACAAGTATTTGTAGCTAAACCATTTTTTTCGCATGGATTTGTAGCTACGCCTTCTACTTCGCATTGATTTGAAGCTAAATCATTTGTTTCGCATGGAATTGAATCTACCTCGTATGTCCCTCCAGCTTTTGAACCTGTATTACTTATATCGCATGTATTTGAAGCTAAGCCTTCTGCATCGCATTATTTGAAGCTAAATCATGTGTATCGCATGGATTTGAAGTTAACTCGTTCGTTTCGCATGCAGTTGTAGCTAAATAATGTATATCACAAGTATTTGTAGCTAAATCATTTGTTTTGCATGGATTTAAAGCTTAGCCTTCTACTTGGCATTGATTTGAAGCTAAATCATTTGTTTCGCATGGAATTGAAGCTACCTCGTTTGTTCCTCCTGCATTTAAAACTATATCACTTATATCGCATGGATTTGAAGCTGAACCTACTACATCGCATTGATTTGAAGCTAAATCTTGTGTATCGCATGGATTTGAAGCTAAGCCTTCTACGTCGCATTGATTTGAATCTAAATCTAGTGTATCGCGTGGATTTGAAGCTAAACCTTCTACATCGCATTGAATTGCAGCTAAATCATTTGTTTCGCATGGATTAGAATCTAAGCCTTGTCCTTCGAATTGATTTGAAGCTAAATCATGTGTTTCGTATGGATTTGAAGCTAAACCTTCTACATCGCATTGATTTTAAGCTAAATCTTGTGTATCGCATGGATTTGAAGCAAACCATCTACATCGCATTGATTTGAAGATTAATCATGTGTTTCGCATGGATTTGATGCTAACTCGTTTGTTTCGCATGCAGTTGTAGCTATATAATGTATATCACAAGTATTTGTAGCTAAACCATTTGTTTCGCATGAATTTGAAGCTAAGCCTTCTACTTCGCATTGATTTGAAGCTAAATCATTTGTTTCGCATGGAATTGAAGCTACCTCGTTTGTTCCTCCAGCTTTTGAAGCTGTATCACTTATATCGCAAGTATTTGAAGCTAAATCATTTGTGTCGTATGGAATTGAAGCAGATCCTTCTACATCGCATTGTTTTGAAGCTAAATCTAGTGTATCGCATGGATTTGAAGCTAAACCTTCTTCATCGCATTGATTTGCATCTAAATCATGTGTTTCGCATGGATTTGAAGCTAAACCTTCTACATCGCATTGATTTGAAGCTAAATCTAGTGTATCGCACGGATTTGAATCTAAACCTTATACATCGCATTGATTTGCAGCTAAATCATGTGTTTCGCATGGATTTGAAGCTAAACCTTCTACATCGCATTGATTTGTAGCTAAACCATTTGTTTTGCATGGATTTGAATCTAAGCCTTCTACTTCGCATTCATTTGAAGCTAAATCATTTGTTTCGCATGGATTTGAATCTAAGTCTTGTCCTTCGAATTGATTTGAAGCTAAATCATGTGTTTCGTATGGATTTGAAGCTAAACCTTCTACATCGCATTGATTTTAAGCTAAATCATGTGTCTCGCATGGAATTGAAGCTACCTCGTTTGTTCCTACAGCTTTTGAAGCTATATCACTTATATCGCAAGTATTGGAAGCTAAATCATATGTGTATCATGGATTTGAAGCTGAACCTACTACATCGCATTGATTTGAAGCTAAATCTAGTGTATCGCATGGATTTGAAGCTGAACCTACTACATCGCATTGATTTGAAGCTAAATCTTGTGTATCGCATGGATTTGAAGAAAACCATCTTCATCGTATTGATTTGAAGCTTAATCATGTGTTCCGCATGGATTTGATGCTAACTCGTTTGTTTCGCATGCAGTTGTAGCTAAATAATGTATATCACAAGTATTTGTAGCTAAACCATTTATTTTTCATGAATTTGAAGCTAAGCCTTCTACTTCGCATTGATTTGAAGCTAAATCATTTGTTTCGCATGGATTTGAATCTAAGCCTTCTACATCGCATTGATTTGAAGATAAATCGTGTGTTTCGCATGGATTTGAAGCTAACTCGTTAGTTTCGCATGCAGTTGTAGCTAAATAATTTATATCACAAGTATTTGTAGCTAAACCATTTTTTTCGCATGGATTTGTAGCTACGCCTTCTACTTCGCATTGATTTGAAGCTAAATCATTTGTTTCGCATGGAATTGAATCTACCTCGTATGTCCCTCCAGCTTTTGAACCTGTATTACTTATATCGCAAGTATTTGAAGCTAAATCATATGGGTCGTATGGGTTTGAAGCAGAACCTTCTACATCGCATTGATTTGAAGTTAAATCTTGTGTATCGCATGGATTTGAAGCTAAGCCTTCTGCATCGCATCATTTAAAGCTAAATCATGTGTATCGCATGGATTTGAAGCTAGCTCGTTCGTTTCGCATGCAGTTGTAGCTAAATAATGTATATCACAAGTATTTGTAGCTAAACCATTTGTTTCGCATGGATTTGAATCTAAGCCTTGTCCTTCGAATTGATTTGAAGCTAAATCATGTGTTTCGTATGGATTTGAAGCTAAACCTTCTACATCGCATTGATTTGAAGATAAATCGTGTGATTCGCATGGATTTGAAGCTAACTCGGTAGTTTCGCATGCAGTTGTAGCTAAATAATGAATATCTCAAGTATTTGTAGCTAAACCATTTGTTTCGCATCGATTTAAGCTACTCCTTCTACTTCGCATTGATTTGTAGCTAAACCATTTGTTTCCCATGAATTTGAAGCTAAGCCTTCTACTTCGCATTGATTTGAAGCTAAATCATGTGTCTCGCATGGAATTGAAGCTACCTCGTTTGTTCCTACAGCTTTTGAAGCTATATCACTTATATCACAAGTATTTGAAGCTAAATCATGTGTATCGCATGGATTTGAAGCTAACTCGTTTGTTTCGCATGCAGTTGTAGCTAAATAATGTATATCACAAGTATTTGTAGCTAAACCATTTGTTTTGCATGGATTTGAAGCTAAACCTTCTTCATCGCATTGATTTGCAGCTAAATCATGTGTTTCGCATGGATTTGAAGCTAAACCTTCTACATCGCATTGATTTGAAGCTAAATCATGTGTTTCGCATGCAGTTGAAGCTAAATCATGTCTTTCACAAGTATTTGAAGATGAACCATTTGAATCGCATTGATTTGAACCCGACCCTTCTACTTCGCACTGATTTGCAGCTAAATAATGTGTTTCGCATGGATTTGAAGCTAAACCTTCTACATCGCATTGATTTGCAGCTAAATCATGTGTTTGGCATGGATTTGAAGCTAACTCGTTCGTTTCGCCTCCATTTGAAACTATATCACTTATATCGCAAATATTTGAAGCTAAATCATATGTGCCGCATGGATTTGAAGCTGAACCTTCTACAGCGCATTGATTTGAAGCTAAATCGTGTGTATCGCATGGATTTGAAGCTAAACCTTCGACATCACATTGATTTGCAGCTAAATCATATGTTTCGCATGGATGTGAATCTAAGCCTTGGCCTTCGAATTGATTTGAAGCTAAATCATATGTTTCGTATGGATTTGAAGCTAAACCTTCTACATCGCATTGATTTTAAGCTAAATCATGTGTCTCGCATGGAATTGAAGCTACCTCGTTTGTTCCTACAGCTTTTGAAGCTATATCACTTATATCGCAAGTATTTGAAGCTAAATCATATGTGTCGCATGGATTTGAAGCTGAACCTACTACATCGCATTGATTTGAAGCTAAATCTTGTGTATCGCATGGATTTGAAGCTAAGCCTTCTACATCGCATTGATTTGAAGCTAAATCATGTGTATCGCATGGATTTGAAGCTAACTCGTTCATTTCGCATGCAGTTGTAGCTAAATAATGTATATCACAAGTATTTGTAGCTAAACCATTTGTTTTGCATGGATTTAAAGCTTAGCCTTCTACTTCGCTTTGATTTGAAGCTAAATCATTTGTTTCGCATGGAATTGAAGCTACCTCGTTTGTTCCTCCTGCATTTGAAGCTATATCACTTATATCGCATGGATTTGAAGCTGAACCAACTACATCGCATTGATTTGAAGCTAAATCATGTGTATCGCATGGATTTGATGCTAACTCGTTTGTTTCGCATGCAGTTGTAGCTTAATAATGTATATCACAAGTATTTGTAGCTAAACCATTTTTATCGCATGGATTTGAAGCTACGCCTTCTACTTCGTATTGATTTGAAGCTAAATCATTTGTTTCGCATGGAATTGAAGCTACCTCGTTTGTTCCTCCTGCTTTTGAAGCTATATGATTTATATTGCATGGATTTGAAGCTGAACCTACTACATCGCATTGATTTGAAGCTAAATCTTGTGTATCGCATGGATTTGAAGCAATCCATCTACATCGCATTGATTTGAAGCTTAATCATGTGTTTCGCATGGATTTGATGCTAACTCGTTTGTTTCGCATGCTTTTGTAGCTATATAATGGATATCACAAGTATTTGTAGCTAAACCATTTGTTTCGCATGAACTTGAAGCTAAGCCTACTACTTCGAATTGATTTGAAGCTAAATCATTTGTTCCGCATGGAATTGAAGCTACCTCGTTTGTTGCTCCAGCTTTTGAAGCTGTATCACTTATATCGCAAGTATTTGAAGCTAAATCATATGGGTCGTATGAATTCGAACCAGAACCTTCTACATCGCAATGATTTGAAGCTAAATCTAGTATATCGCATGGATTTGAAGCTAAACCTTCTACATCGCATTGATTTGCAGCTAAATCATTTGTTTCGCGTGGATTTGAAGCTAAACCTTCTTCATCGCATTGATTTGCAGCTAAATCATGTGTTTCGCATGGATTTGAAGCTAACTCATTCGTTGCGCATGCAGTTAAATCTAAATAACGTATATCACAAGTATTTGAAGCTAAACCATTTGATTCGAATGGATTTGAAGCTAAGCCTTCTACTTCGCATTAATTGGAGGTTAAATCACGTGTTTTGCATGGATTTGAAGCTAAACCTTCTATGTCGCATTGATTTGAAGCTAAATCATGTGTTTCGCATGGATTTGAAGCTAACTCGTTAGTTTCGCATGCAGTTGTAGCTAAATAATGTACATCACACGTATTTGTAGCTAAACCATTTTTTTCGCATGGATTTGTAGCTACGCCTTCTACTTCGCATTCATTTGAAGCTAAATCATTGGTTTCGCATGGATTTGAATCTAAGCCTTGTCCTTCGAATTGATTTGAAGCTAAATCATGTGTTTCGTATGGATTTGAAGCTAAACCTTCTACATCGCATTGATTTTAAGCTAAATCATGTGTCTCGCATGGAATTGAAGCTACCTCTTTTGTTCCTACAGCTTTTGTAGCTATATCACATATATCGCAAGTATTTGAAGCTAAATCATATGTGTCGCATGGATTTGAAGCTGAACCTACTACATCGCATTTATTTGAAGCTAAATCTTGTGTATCGCATGGATTTGAAGCTAAGCCTTCTACATCGCATTGATTTGAAGCAAAATCATGTGTATCGCATGGATTTGAAGCTAACTCGTTCATTTCGCATGCAGTTGTAGCTAAATAATGTATATCACAAGTATTTGTAGCTAAACCATTTGTTTTGCATGGATTTAAAGCTTAGCCTTCTACATCGCATTGATTTGAAGATAAATCGTGTGTTTCGCATGGATTTGAAGCTAACTCGTTAGTTTCGCATGCAGTTGTAGCTAAATAATGTATATCACAAGTATTTGTAGCTAAACCATTTTTTTCGCATGGATTTGTAGCTACGCCTTCTACTTCGCATTGATTTGAAGCTAAATCATTTGTTTCGCATGTAATTGAAGCTACCTCGTTTGTTCCTCCTGCTTTAGAAGCTATATGATTTATATTGCATGGATTTGAAGCTGAACCTACTACATCGGATTGATTTGAAGCTAAATCTTGTGTATCGCATGGATTTGAAGCAAACCAACTACATCGCATTAATTTGAAGCTTAATCATGTGTTTAAGCCTTGGCCTTCGAATTGATTTGAAGCTAAATCAGATGTTTCGTATGGATTTGAAGCTAAACCTTCTACATCGCATTGACTTGAAGCTAAATCATGTGTCTCGAATGGAATTGAAGCTACCCCGTTTGTTCCTACAGCTTTTGAAGCTATATCACTTATATCACAAGTATTTGAAGCTAAATCATTTGTTTCGCATGTATTTGAATCTAAGCCTTGTCCTTCGAATTGATTTGAATCTAAATCATGTGTTTCGTATGGATTTGAAGCTAAACCTACTACATCGCATTGATTTGAAGCTAAATCTTGTGTATCGCATGGATTTGAAGCTAAGCCTTCTGCATCGCATGAGTTGAAGCTAAATCTTGTGTATCGCATGGATTTAAAGCTTAGCCTTCTACTTCGCATTGATTTGAAGCTAAATCATTTGTTTCGCATGGAATTGAAGCTACCTCGTTTGTTCCTCCTGCATTTGAAGCTATATCACTTATATCGCATGGATTTGAAGCTGAACCTACTACATCGCATTGATTTGAAGCTAAATCTTGTGTATCGCATGGATTTGAAGAAAACCATCTTCATCGCATTGATTTGAAGCTTAATCATGTGTTTCGCATGGATTTGATGCTAACTCGTTTGTTTCGCATGCAGTTGTAGCTAAATAATGTATATCACAAGTATTTGTAGCTAAACCATTTATTTCCCATGAATTTGAAGCTAAGCCTTCTACTTCGCATTGATTTGAAGCTAAATCATTTGTTTCGCATGGAATTGAAGCTACCTCGCTTGTTCCTCCAGCTTTTGAAGCTATATCATTTATACCGGAAGTATTTGATGCTAAATCATATGTGTCGTACGGATTTGAAGTAGAACCTTCCACATCGCATTGATTTGAAGCTAAATCTAGTGTATCGCATGGATTTGAAGCTAAACCTTCTACATCGCATTAATTGGCAGCAAAAATCATGTGTTTTGCATGGATTTGAAGCTATCTCGTTCGTTCCGCATGCAGTTAAATCTAAATAACGTATATCACAATTATTTGAAGCTAAACCATTTGATTCGCATGGATATGAAGCTAAGCCTTCTACTTCGCATTCATTTGAAACTAAATCATTTGCTTCGCATGGATTTGAATCTAAGCCTTGTCCTTCGAATTGATTTGAAGCTAAATCATGTGTTTCGCATGGAATTGAATCTACCTCGTATGTCCCTCCAGCTTTTGAAGCTGTATCACTTATATCGCAAGTATTTGAAGCTAAATCATATGGGTCGTATGGGTTTGAAGCAGAACCTTCTACATCGCATTGATTTGAAGCTAAATCATTTGTTTCGCATGGATTTGAAGCTAAACCTTCTTCATCGCATTGATTTGCAGCTAAATCATGTGTTTCGCATGGATTTGAAGTTAACTCGTTCGTTGCGCATGCAGTTAAATCTAAATAACGTATATCACAAGTATTTGAAGCTAAAGCATTTGATTCTCATGGATTTGATGCTAAGCCTTCTACTTCGCATTAATTGGAAGTTAAATCACGTGTTTTGCATGGATTTGAAGCTAAACCTTCTACATCGCATTGATTTGAAGCTAAATCATATGTTTCGTATGGATTTGAAGCTAAACCTTCTACATCGCATTGATTTTAAGCTAAATCATGTGTCTCGCATGGAATTGAAGCTACCTCGTTTGTTCCTACAGCTTTTGAAGCTATATCACTTATATCGCAAGTATTTGAAGCTAAATCATATGTGTCGCATGGATTTGAAGCTGAACCTACTACATCGCATTGATTTGAAGCTAAATCTTGTGTATCGCATGGATTTGAAGCTAAGCCTTCTACATCGCATTGATTTGAAGCTAAATCATGTGTATCGCATGGATTTGAAGCTAACTCGTTCATTTCGCATGCAGTTGTAGCTAAATAATGTATATCACAAGTATTTGTAGCTAAACCATTTGTTTTGCATGGATTTAAAGCTTAGCCTTCTACTTCGCTTTGATTTGAAGCTAAATCATTTGTTTCGCATGGAATTGAAGCTACCTCGTTTGTTCCTCCTGCATTTGAAGCCATATCACTTATATCGCATGGATTTGAAGCTGAACCAACTACATCGCATTGATTTGAAGCTAAATCATGTGTATCGCATGGATTTGATGCTAACTCGTTTGTTTCGCATGCAGTTGTAGCTTAATAATGTATATCACAAGTATTTGTAGCTAAACCATTTTTATCGCATGGATTTGAAGCTACGCCTTCTACTTCGTATTGATTTGAAGCTAAATCATTTGTTTCGCATGGAATTGAAGCTACCTCGTTTGTTCCTCCTGCTTTTGAAGCTATATGATTTATATTGCATGGATTTGAAGCTGAACCTACTACATCGCATTGATTTGAAGCTAAATCTTGTGTATCGCATGGATTTGAAGCAATCCATCTACATCGCATTGATTTGAAGCTTAATCATGTGTTTCGCATGGATTTGATGCTAACTCGTTTGTTTCGCATGCTTTTGTAGCTATATAATGGATATCACAAGTATTTGTAGCTAAACCATTTGTTTCGCATGAACTTGAAGCTAAGCCTACTACTTCGAATTGATTTGAAGCTAAATCATTTGTTCCGCATGGAATTGAAGCTACCTCGTTTGTTGCTCCAGCTTTTGAAGCTGTATCACTTATATCGCAAGTATTTGAAGCTAAATCATATGGGTCGTATGAATTCGAACCAGAACCTTCTACATCGCAATGATTTGAAGCTAAATCTAGTATATCGCATGGATTTGAAGCTAAACCTTCTACATCGCATTGATTTGCAGCTAAATCATTTGTTTCGCGTGGATTTGAAGCTAAACCTTCTTCATCGCATTGATTTGCAGCTAAATCATGTGTTTCGCATGGATTTGAAGCTAACTCATTCGTTGCGCATGCAGTTAAATCTAAATAACGTATATCACAAGTATTTGAAGCTAAACCATTTGATTCGAATGGATTTGAAGCTAAGCCTTCTACTTCGCATTAATTGGAGGTTAAATCACGTGTTTTGCATGGATTTGAAGCTAAACCTTCTATGTCGCATTGATTTGAAGCTAAATCATGTGTTTCGCATGGATTTGAAGCTAACTCGTTAGTTTCGCATGCAGTTGTAGCTAAATAATGTACATCACAAGTATTTGTAGCTAAACCATTTTTTTCGCATGGATTTGTAGCTACGCCTTCTACTTCGCATTCATTTGAAGCTAAATCATTTGTTTCGCATGGATTTGAATCTAAGCCTTGTCCTTCGAATTGATTTGAAGCTAAATCATGTGTTTCGTATGGATTTGAAGCTAAACCTTCTACATCGCATTGATTTTAAGCTAAATCATGTGTCTCGCATGGAATTGAAGCTACCTCTTTTGTTCCTACAGCTTTTGTAGCTATATCACATATATCGCAAGTATTTGAAGCTA
This sequence comes from Megalopta genalis, assembly GCF_051020955.1. NCBI lineage: Eukaryota > Metazoa > Arthropoda > Insecta > Hymenoptera > Halictidae > Megalopta > Megalopta genalis. Next base: position 24,913 of record NW_027476599.1, on the reverse strand, counting down.
AATCATATGTGTCGCATGGATTTGAAGCTGAACCTACTACATCGCATTTATTTGAAGCTAAATCTTGTGTATCGCATGGATTTGAAGCTAAGCCTTCTACATCGCATTGATTTGAAGCTAAATCATGTGTATCGCATGGATTTGAAGCTAACTCGTTCATTTCGCATGCAGTTGTAGCTAAATAATGTATATCACAAGTATTTGTAGCTAAACCATTTGTTTTGCATGGATTTAAAGCTTAGCCTTCTACATCGCATTGATTTGAAGATAAATCGTGTGTTTCGCATGGATTTGAAGCTAACTCGTTAGTTTCGCATGCAGTTGTAGCTAAATAATGTATATCACAAGTATTTGTAGCTAAACCATTTTTTTCGCATGGATTTGTAGCTACGCCTTCTACTTCGCATTGATTTGAAGCTAAATCATTTGTTTCGCATGTAATTGAAGCTACCTCGTTTGTTCCTCCTGCTTTAGAAGCTATATGACTTATATTGCATGCATTTGAAGCTAAACCTACTACATCGGATTGATTTGAAGCTAAATCTTGTGTATCGCATGGATTTGAAGCAAACCAACTACATCGCATTAATTTGAAGCTTAATCATGTGTTTAAGCCTTGGCCTTCGAATTGATTTGAAGCTAAATCATATGTTTCGTATGGATTTGAAGCTAAACCTTCTACATCGCATTGACTTGAAGCTAAATCATGTGTCTCGAATGGAATTGAAGCTACCTCGTTTGTTCCTACAGCTTTTGAAGCTATATCACTTATATCGCAAGTATTTGAAGCTAAATCATGTGTATCGCATGGATTTGAAGCTAACTCGTTTGTTTCGCATGCAGTTGTAGCTAAATAATGTATATCACAAGTATTTGTAGCTAAACCATTTGTTTTGCATGGATTTGAAGCTAAGCCTTCTACTTCGCATTCATTTGAAGCTAAATCATTTGTTTCGCATGTATTTGAATCTAAGCCTTGTCCTTCGAATTGATTTGAATCTAAATCATGTGTTTCGTATGGATTTGAAGCTAAACCTTCTACATCGCATTGATTTTAAGCTAAATCATGTATCTCGCATGGAATTGAAGCTACCTCGTTTGTTCCTACAGCTTTTGAAGCTATATCAATTATATCGCAAGTATTTGAAGCTAAATCATATGTGTCGCATGGATTTGAAGCTGAACCTACTACATCGCATTGATTTGAAGCTAAATCTTGTGTATCGCATGGATTTGAAGCTAAGCCTTCTGCATCGCATGAGTTGAAGCTAAATCTTGTGTATCGCATGGATTTAAAGCTTAGCCTTCTACTTCGCATTGATTTGAAGCTAAATCATTTGTTTCGCATGGAATTGAAGCTACCTCGTTTGTTCCTCCTGCATTTGAAGCTATATCACTTATATCTCATGGATTTGAAGCTGAACCTACTACATCGCATTGATTTGAAGCTAAATCTTGTGTATCGCATGGATTTGAAGAAAACCATCTTCATCGCATTGATTTGAAGCTTAATCATGTGTTTCGCATGGATTTGATGCTAACTCGTTTGTTTCGCATGCAGTTGTAGCTGAATAATGTATATCACAAGTATTTGTAGCTAAACCATTTATTTCCCATGAATTTGAAGCTAAGCCTTCTACTTCGCATTGATTTGAAGCTAAATCATTTGTTTCGCATGGAATTGAAGCTACCTCGCTTGTTCCTCCAGCTTTTGAAGCTATATCATTTATACCGGAAGTATTTGATGCTAAATCATATGTGTCGTACGGATTTGAAGTAGAACCTTCCACATCGCATTGATTTGAAGCTAAATCTAGTGTATCGCATGGATTTGAAGCTAAACCTTCTACATCGCATTAATTGGCAGCAAAAATCATGTGTTTTGCATGGATTTGAAGCTATCTCGTTCGTTCCGCATGCAGTTAAATCTAAATAACGTATATCACAATTATTTGAAGCTAAACCATTTGATTCGCATGGATATGAAGCTAAGCCTTCTACTTCGCATTCATTTGAAACTAAATCATTTGCTTCGCATGGATTTGAATCTAAGCCTTGTCCTTCGAATTGATTTGAAGCTAAATCATGTGTTTCGTATGGATTTGAAGCTAAACCTCCTACATCGCATTGATTTGAAGTTAAACCTTCTATATTCTATTGATTTGAAGCTAAACCTTCTACCTCTTATTGATTTGAAGCTAAACCTTCTACATCGCATTGATTTGAAGATAAATCGTGTGTTTCGCATGGATTTGAAGCTAACTCGTTAGTTTCGCATGCAGTTGTAGCTAAATAATGTACATCACAAGTATTTGTAGCTAAACCATTTGTTTTGCATGGATTTGAAGCTAAGCCTTCTACTTCGCATTCATTTGGAGCTAAATCATTTGTTTCGCATGTATTTGAATCTAAGTCTTGTCCTTCGAATTGATTTGGAGCTAAATCATTTGTTTCGCATGTATTTGAATCTAAGTCTTGTCCTTCGAATTGATTTGAAGCTAAATCATGTGTTTCGTATGGATTTGAAGCTAAACCTTCTACATCGCATTGATTTTAAGCTAAATCATGTGTCTCGCATGGAATTGAAGCTACCTCGTTTGTTCCTACAGCTTTTGAAGCTATATCACTTATATCGCAAGTATTGGAAGCTAAATCATATGTGTCGCCTGGATTTGAAGCTGAACCTACTACATCGCATTGATTTGAAGCTAAATCTTGTGTATCGCATGGATTTGAAGCTAAGCCTTCTGCATCGCATTAATTCAAGCTAAATCATGTGTATCGCATGGATTTGAAGTTAACTCGTTCGTTTCGCATGCAGTTGTAGCTAAATAATGTATATCACAAGTATTTGTAGCTAAACCATTTGTTTTGCATGGATTTAAAGCTTAGCCTTCTACTTCGCATTGATTTGAAGCTAAATCATTTGTTTCGCATGGAATTGAAGCTACCTCGTTTGTTCCTCCTGCATTTAAAGCTATATCACTTATATCGCATGGATTTGAAGCTGAACCTACTACATCGCTTTGATTTGAAGCTAAATCTTGTGTATCGCATGGATTTGAAGCTAAGCCTTCTACATCGCATTGATTTGAAGCTAAATCTAGTGTATCGCGTGGATTTGAAGCTAAAGCTTCTACATCGCATTGATTTGCAGCTAAATCATTTGTTTCGCATGGATTAGAATCTAAGCCTTGTCCTTCGAATTGATTTGAAGCTAAATCATGTGTTTCGTTTGGATTTGAAGCTAAACCTTCTACATCGCATTGATTTTAAGCTAAATCTTGTGTATCGCATGGATTTGAAGCAAACCATCTACATCGCATTGATTTGAAGCTTAATCATGTGTTTCGCATGGATTTGGTGCTAACTCGTTTGTTTCGCATGCAGTTGTAGCTATATAATTTATATCACAAGTATTTGTAGCTAAACCATTTGTTTCGCATGAATTTGAAGCTAAGCCTTCTACTTCGCATTGATTTGAAGCTAAATCATTTGTTTCGCATGGAATTGAAGCTACCTCGTTTGTTCCTCCAGCTTTTGAAGATGTATCACTTATATCGCAAGTATTTGAAGCTAAATCATTTGTTTCGCATGGAATTGAAGCTACCTCGTTTGTTCCTCCTGCTTTTGTAGCTGTATCACTTATATCGCAAGTATTTGAAGCTAAATCATATGTGTCGTATGGATTTGAAGCAGATCCTTCTACATCGCATTGTTTTGAAGCTAAATCTAGTGTATCGCATGGATTTGAAGCTAAACCTTCTACATCGCATTGATTTGAAGATAAATCGTGTGATTTGGATGGATTTGAAGCTAACTCGGTAGTTTCGCATGCAGTTGTAGCTAAATAATGAATATCTCAAGTATTTGTAGCTAAACCATTTGTTTCGCATCGATTTAAGCTACTCCTTCTACTTCGCATTGATTTGTAGCTAAACCATTTGTTTCCCATGAATTTGAAGCTAAGCCTTCTACTTCGCATTGATTTGAAGCTAAATCATGTGTCTCGCATGGAATTGAAGCTACCTCGTTTGTTCCTACAGCTTTTGAAGCTATATCACTTATATCACAAGTATTTGAAGCTAAATCATGTGTATCGCATGGATTTGAAGCTAACTCGTTTGTTTCGCATGCAGTTGTAGCTAAATAATGTATATCACAAGTATTTGTAGCTAAACCATTTGTTTTGCATGGATTTGAAGCTAAACCTTCTTCATCGCATTGATTTGCAGCTAAATCATGTGTTTCGCATGGATTTGAAGCTAAACCTTCTACATCGCATTGATTTGAAGCTAAATCTAGTGTATCCCACGGATTTGAATCTAAACCTTATACATCGCATTGATTTGCAGCTAAATCATGTGTTTCGCATGGATTTGAAGCTAAACCTTCTACATCGCATTGATTTGTAGCTAAACCATTTGTTTTGCATGGATTTGAATCTAAGCCTTCTACTTCGCATTCATTTGAAGCTAAATCATTTGTTTCGCATGGATTTGAATCTAAGCCTTCTACATCGCATTGATTTGAAGATAAATCGTGTGTTTCGCATGGATTTGAAGCTTACTCGTTAGTTTCGCATGCAGTTGTAGCTAAATAATTTATATCACAAGTATTTGTAGCTAAACCATTTTTTTCGCATGGATTTGTAGCTACGCCTTCTACTTCGCATTGATTTGAAGCTAAATCATTTGTTTCGCATGGAATTGAATCTACCTCGTATGTCCCTCCAGCTTTTGAAGCTGTATCACTTATATCGCAAGTATTTGAAGCTAAATCATATGGGTCGTATGGGTTTGAAGCAGAATCTTCTACATCGCATTGATTTGAAGCTAAATCATTTGTTTCGCATGGATTTGAAGCTAAACCTTCTTCATCGCATTGATTTGCAGATAAATCATGTGTTTCGCATGGATTTGAAGTTAACTCGTTCGTTGCGCATGCAGTTAAATCTAAATAACGTATATCACAAGTATTTGAAGCTAAAGCATTTGATTCGCATGGATTTGATGCTAAGCCTTCTACTTCGCATTAATTGGAAGTTAAATCACGTGTTTTGCATGGATTTGAAGCTAAACCTTCTACATCGCATTGATTTGAAGCTAAATCATGTGTTTCGCATGCAGTTGAAGCTAAATCATGTCTTTCACAAGTATTTGAAGATGAACCATTTGAATCGCATTGATTTGAACCCGACCCTTCTACTTCGCACTGATTTGCAGCTAAATAATGTGTTTCGCATGGATTTGAAGCTAAACCTTCTACATCGCATTGATTTGCAGCTAAATCATGTGTTTCGCATGGATTTGAAGCTAACTCGTTCGTTTCGCCTCCATTTGAAACTATATCACTTATATCGCAAATATTTGAAGCTAAATCATATGTGCCGCATGGATTTGAAGCTGAACCTTCTACAGCGCATTGATTTGAAGCTAAATCGTGTGTATCGCATGGATTTGAAGCTAAACCTTCTACATCACATTGATTTGCAGCTAAATCATTTGTTTCGCATGGATGTGAATCTAAGCCTTGGCCTTCGAATTGATTTGAAGCTAAATCATATGTTTCGTATGGATTTGAAGCTAAACCTTCTACATCGCATTGATTTTAAGCTAAATCATGTGTCTCGCATGGAATTGAAGCTACCTCGTTTGTTCCTACAGCTTTTGAAGCTATATCACTTATATCGCAAGTATTTGAAGCTAAATCATATGTGTCGCATGGATTTGAAGCTGAACCTACTACATCGCATTGATTTGAAGCTAAATCTTGTGTATCGCATGTATTTGAAGCTAAGCCTTCTGCATCGCATTATTTGAAGCTAAATCATGTGTATCGCATGGATTTGAAGTTAACTCGTTCGTTTCGCATGCAGTTGTAGCTATATAATGTATATCACAAGTATTTGTAGCTAAACCATTTGTTTCGCATGAATTTGAAGCTAAGCCTTCTACTTCGCATTGATTTGAAGCTAAATCATTTGTTTCGCATGGAATTGAAGCTACCTCGTTTGTTCCTCCAGCTTTTGAAGCTGTATCACTTATATCGCAAGTATTTGAAGCTAAATCATATGTGTCGTATGGAATTGAAGCAGATCCTTCTACATCGCATTGTTTTGAAGCTAAATCTAGTGTATCGCATGGATTTGAAGCTAAACCTTCTTCATCGCATTGATTTGCATCTAAATCATGTGTTTCGCATGGATTTGAAGCTAAACCTTCTACATCGCATTGATTTGAAGCTAAATCTAGTGTATCGCACGGATTTGAATCTAAACCTTATAGATCGCATTGATTTGCAGCTAAATCATGTGTTTCGCATGGATTTGAAGCTAAACCTTCTACATCGCATTGATTTGTAGCTAAACCATTTGTTTTGCATGGATTTCAATCTAAGCCTTTTACTTCGCATTCATTTGAAGCTAAATCATTTGTTTCGCATGGATTTGAATCTAAGTCTTGTCTTTCGAATTGATTTGAAGCTAAATCATGTGTTTCGTATGGATTTGAAGCTAAACCTTCTACATCGCATTGATTTTAAGCTAAATCATGTGTCTCGCATGGATTTGAAGCTAAACCTTCTACATCGCATTGATTTGTAGCTAAACCATTTGTTTTGCATGGATTTGAATCTAAGCCTTCTACTTCGCATTCATTTGAAGCTAAATCATTTGTTTCGCAGGGATTTGAATCTAAGCCTTCTACATCGCATTGATTTGAAGATAAATCGTGTGTTTCGCATGGATTTGAAGCTAACTCGTTAGTTTCGCATGCAGTTGTAGCTAAATAATTTATATCACAAGTATTTGTAGCTAAACCATTTTTTTCGCATGGATTTGTAGCTACGCCTTCTACTTCGCATTGATTTGAAGCTAAATCATTTGTTTCGCATGGAATTGAATCTACCTCGTATGTCCCTCCAGCTTTTGAACCTGTATCACTTATATCGCAAGTATTTGAAGCTAAATCATATGGGTCGTATGGGTTTGAAGCAGAACCTTCTACATCGCATTGATTTGAAGCTAAATCTTGTGTATCGCATGGATTTGAAGCTAAGCCTTCTGCATCGCATGATTTGAAGCTAAATCATGTGCATCGCATGGATTTGAAGCTAACTCGTTCGTTTCGCATGCAGTTGTAGCTAAATAATGTATATCACAAGTATTTGTAGCTAAACCATTTGTTTCGCATGGATTTGAATCTAAGCCTTGTCCTTCGAATTGATTTGAAGCTAAATCATGTGTTTCGTATGGATTTGAAGCTAAACCTTCTACATCGCATTGATTTTAAGCTAAATCATGTGTCTCGCTTGGAATTGAAGCTCCCTCGTTTGTTCCTACAGCTTTTGAAGCTATATCACTTATATCGCAAGTATTGGAAGCTAAATCATATGTGTCGCATGGATTTGAAGCTGAACCTACTACATCGCATTGATTTGAAGCTAAATCTAGTGTATCGCACGGATTTGAATCTAAACCTTATAGATCGCATTGATTTGCAGCTAAATCATGTGTTTCGCATGGATTTGAAGCTAAACCTTCTACATCGCATTGATTTGTAGCTAAACCATTTGTTTTGCATGGATTTCAATCTAAGCCTTCTACTTCGCATTCATTTGAAGCTAAATCATTTGTTTCGCATGGATTTGAAACTAAGTCTTGTCCTTCGAATTGATTTGAAGCTAAATCATGTGTTTCGTATGGATTTGAACCTAAACCTTCTACATCGCATTGATTTTAAGCTAAATCATGTGTCTCGCATGGATTTGAAGCTAAACCTTCTACATCGCATTGATTTGTAGCTAAACCATTTGTTTTGCATGGATTTGAATCTAAGCCTTCTACTTCGCATTCATTTGAAGCTAAATCATTTGTTTCGCAGGGATTTGAATCTAAGCCTTCTACATCGCATTGATTTGAAGATAAATCGTGTGTTTCGCATGGATTTGAAGCTAACTCGTTAGTTTCGCATGCAGTTGTAGCTAAATAATTTATATCACAAGTATTTGTAGCTAAACCATTTTTTTCGCATGGATTTGTAGCTACGCCTTCTACTTCGCATTGATTTGAAGCTAAATCATTTGTTTCGCATGGAATTGAATCTACCTCGTATGTCCCTCCAGCTTTTGAACCTGTATCACTTATATCGCAAGTATTTGAAGCTAAATCATATGGGTCGTATGGGTTTGAAGCAGAACCTTCTACATCGCATTGTTTTGAAGCTAAATCTTGTGTATCGCATGGATTTGAAGAAAACCATCTTCATCGTATTGATTTGAAGCTTAATCATGTGTTCCGCATGGATTTGATGCTAACTCGTTTGTTTCGCATGCAGTTGTAGCTAAATAATGTATATCACAAGTATTTGTAGCTAAACCATTTATTTTCCATGAATTTGAAGCTAAGCCTTGTCCTTCGAATTGATTTGAAGCTAAATCATGTGTTTCGTATGGAATTGAAGCTACCTCGCTTGTTCCTCCAGCTTTTGAAGATATATCACTTATACCGGAAGTATTTGAAGCTAAATCATATGTGTCGTATGGATTTGAAGTAGAACCTTCTACATCGCATTGATTTTAAGCTAAATCATGTGTCTGGCATGGAATTGAAGCTACCTCGTTTGTTCCTACAGCTTTTGAAGCTCTATCACTTATATCGCAAGTATTTGAAGCTAAATCATATGTGTCGCATGGATTTGAAGCTGAACCTACTACATCGCATTGATTTGAAGCTAAATCTTGTGTATCGCATGGATTTGAAGCTAAGCCTTCTGCATCGCATGATTTGAAGCTAAATCATGTGTATCGCATGGATTTGAAGCTAACTCGTTCGTTTCGCATGCAGTTGTAGCTAAATAATGTATATCACAAGTATTTGTAGCTAAACCATTTGTTTCGCATGGATTTGAATCTAAGCCTTGTCCTTCGAATTGATTTGAAGCTAAATCATGTGTTTCGTATGGATTTGAAGGAAAACCTTCTACATCGCATTGATTTTAAGCTAAATCATGTGTCTCGCATGGAATTGAAGCTACCTCGTTTGTTCCTACAGCTTTTGAAGCTATATCACTTATATCACAAGTATTTGAAGCTAAATCATGTGTATCGCATGGATTTGAAGCTAACTCGTTTGTTTCGCATGCAGTTGTAGCTAAATAATGTATATCACAAGTATTTGTAGCTAAACCATTTGTTTTGCATGGATTTGAAGCTAAACCTTCTTCATCGCATTGATTTGCAGCTAAATCATGTGTTTCGCATGGATTTGAAGCTAAACCTTCTACATCGCATTGATTTGAAGCTAAATCTAGTGTATCGCACGGATTTGAATCTAAACGTTATAAATCGCATTGATTTGCAGCTAAATCATGTGTTTCGCATGGATTTGAAGCTAAACCTTCTACATCGCATTGATTTGTAGCTAAACCATTTGTTTTGCATGGATTTGAATCTAAGCCTTCTACTTCGCATTCATTTGAAGCTAAATCATTTGTTTCGCATGGATTTGAATCTAAGCCTTCTACATCGCATTGATTTGAAGATAAATCGTGTGTTTCGCATGGATTTGAAGCTAACTCGTTAGTTTCGCATGCAGTTGTAGCTAAATAGTTTATATCACAAGTATTTGTAGCTAACCCATTTTTTTCGCATGGATTTGTAGCTACGCCTTCTACTTCGCATTGATTTGAAGCTAAATCATTTGTTTCGCATGGAATTGAATCTACCTCGTATGTCCCTCCAGCTTTTGAACCTGTATCACTTATATCGCAAGTATTTGAAGCTAAATCATATGTGTCGTATGGGTTTGAAGCAGAACCTTCTACATCGCATTGATTTGAAGTTAAATCTTGTGTATCGCATGGATTTGAAGCTAAGCCTTCTGCATCGCATGATTTGAAGCTAAAACATGTGTATCGCATGGATTTGAAGCTAGCTCGTTCGTTTCGCATGCAGTTGTAGCTAAATAATGTATATCACAAGTATTTGTAGCTAAACCATTTGTTTCGCATGGATTTGAATCTAAGCCTTGTCCTTCGAATTGATTTGAAGCTAAATCATGTGTTTCGTATGGATTTGAAGCTAAACCTTCTACATCGCATTGATTTGAAGATAAATCGTGTGATTCGCATGGATTTGAAGCTAACTCGGTAGTTTCGCATGCAGTTGTAGCTAAATAATGAATATCTCAAGTATTTGTAGCTAAACCATTTGTTTCGCATCGATTTAAGCTACTCCTTCTACTTCGCATTGATTTGTAGCTAAACCATTTGTTTCCCATGAATTTGAAGCTAAGCCTTCTACTTCGCATTGATTTGAAGCTAAATCATGTGTCTCGCATGGAATTGAAGCTACCTCGTTTGTTCCTACAGCTTTTGAAGCTATATCACTTATATCACAAGTATTTGAAGCCAAATCATGTGTATCGCATGGATTTGAAGCTAACTCGTTTGTTTCGCATGCAGTTGTAGCTAAATAATGTATATCACAAGTATTTGTAGCTAAACCATTTGTTTTGCATGGATTTGAAGCTAAACCTTCTTCATCGCATTGATTTGCAGCTAAATCATGTGCTTCGCATGGATTTGAAGCTAAACCTTCTACATCGCATTGATTTGAAGCTAAATCTAGTGTATCGCACGGATTTGAATCTAAACCTTCTACATCGCATTGATTTGTAGCTAAACCATTTGTTTTGCATGGATTTGAATCTAAGCCTTCTACTTCGCATTCATTTGAAGCTAAATCATTTGTTTCGCATGGATTTGAATCTAAGCCTTCTACATCGCATTGATTTGAAGATAAATCGTGTGTTTCGCATGGATTTGAAGCTAACTCGTTAGTTTCGCATGCAGTTGTAGCTAAATAATTTATATCACAAGTATTTGTAGCTAACCCATTTTTTTCGCATGGATTTGTAGCTACGCCTTCTACTTCGCATTGATTTGAAGCTAAATCATTTGTTTCGCATGGAATTGAATCTACCTCGTATGTCCCTCCAGCTTTTGAACCTGTATCACTTATATCGCAAGTATTTGAAGCTAAATCATATGTGTCGTATGGGTTTGAAGCAGAACCTTCTACATCGCATTGATTTGAAGTTAAATCTTGTGTATCGCATGGATTTGAAGCTAAGCCTTCTGCATCGCATGATTTGAAGCTAAATCATGTGTATCGCATGGATTTGAAGCTAGCTCGTTCGTTTCGCATGCAGTTGTAGCTAAATAATGTATATCACAAGTATTTGTAGCTAAACCATTTGTTTCGCATGGATTTGAATCTAAGCCTTGTCCTTCGAATTGATTTGAAGCTAAATCATGTGTTTCGTATGGATTTGAAGCTAAACCTTCTACATCGCATTGATTTGAAGATAAATCGTGTGATTCGCATGGATTTGAAGCTAACTCGGTAGTTTCGCATGCAGTTGTAGCTAAATAATGAATATCTCAAGTATTTGTAGCTAAACCATTTGTTTCGCATCGATTTAAGCTACTCCTTCTACTTCGCATTGATTTGTAGCTAAACCATTTGTTTCCCATGAATTTGAAGCTAAGCCTTCTACTTCGCATTGATTTGAAGCTAAATCATGTGTCTCGCATGGAATTGAAGCTACCTCGTTTGTTCCTACAGCTTTTGAAGCTATATCACTTATATCACAAGTATTTGAAGCTAAATCATGTGTATCGCATGGATTTGAAGCTAACTCGTTTGTTTCGCATGCAGTTGTAGCTAAATAATGTATATCACAAGTATTTGTAGCTAAACCATTTGTTTTGCATGGATTTGAAGCTAAACCTTCTTCATCGCATTGATTTGCAGCTAAATCATGTGTTTCGCATGGATTTGAAGCTAAACCTTCTACATCGCATTGATTTGAAGCTAAATCTAGTGTATCGCACGGATTTGAATCTAAACCTTATACATCGCATTGATTTGCAGCTAAATCATGTGTTTCGCATGGATTTGAAGCTAAACCTTCTACATCGCATTGATTTGTAGCTAAACCATTTGTTTTGCATGAATTTGAATCTAAGCCTTCTACTTCGCATTCATTTGAAGCTAAATCATTTGTTTCGCATGGATTTGAATCTAAGCCTTCTACATCGCATTGATTTGAAGATAAATCGTGTGTTTCGCATGGATTTGAAGCTACCTCGTTAGTTTCGCATGCAGTTGTAGCTAAATAATTTATATCACAAGTATTTGTAGCTAAACCATTTTTTTCGCATGGATTTGTAGCTACGCCTTCTACATCGCATTGATTTGAAGCTAAATCATGTGTTTCGCATGCAGTTGAAGCTAAATCATGTCTTTCACAAGTATTTGAAGATGAACCATTTGAATCGCATTGATTTGAACCCGACCCTTCTACTTCGCACTGATTTGCAGCTAAATAATGTTTTTCGCATGGATTTGAAGCTAAACCTTCTACATCGCATTGATTTGCAGCTAAATCATGTGTTTGGCATGGATTTGAAGCTAACTCGTTCGTTTCGCCTCCATTTGTAACTATATCACTTATATCGCAAATATTTGAAGCTAAATCATATGTGCCGCATGGATTTGAAGCTGAACCTTCTACAGCGCATTGATTTGAAGCTAAATCGTGTGTATCGCATGGATTTGAAGCTAAACCTTCTACATCACATTGATTTGCAGCTAAATCATATGTTTCGCATGGATGTGCATCTAAGCCTTGGCCTTCGAATTGATTTGAAGCTAAATCATATGTTTCGTATGGATTTGAAGCTAAACCTTCTACATCGCATTGATTTTAAGCTAAATCATGTGTCTCGCATGGAATTGAAGCTACCTCGTTTGTTCCTACAGCTTTTGAAGCTATATCACTTATATCGCAAGTATTTGAAGCTAAATCATATGTGTCGCATGGATTTGAAGCTGAACCTACTACATCGCATTGATTTGAAGCTAAATCTTGTGTATCGCATGGATTTGAAGCTAAGCCTTCTACATCGTATTGATTTGAAGCTAAATCATGTGTATCGCATGGATTTGAAGCTAACTCGTTCATTTCGCATGCAGTTGTAGCTAAATAATGTATATCACAAGTATTTGTAGCTAAACCATTTGTTTTGCATGGATTTAAAGCTTAGCCTTCTACTTCGCTTTGATTTGAAGCTAAATCATTTGTTTCGCATGGAATTGAAGCTACCTCGTTTGTTCCTCCTGCATTTGAAGCTATATCACTTATATCGCATGGATTTGAAGCTGAACCAACTACATCGCATTGATTTGAAGCTAAATCATGTGTATCGCATGGATTTGATGCTAACTCGTTTGTTTCGCATGCAGTTGTAGCTTAATAATGTATATCACAAGTATTTGTAGCAAAACCATTTTTATCGCATGGATTTGAAGCTACGCCTTCTACTTCGTATTGATTTGAAGCTAAATCATTTGTTTCGCATGGAATTGAAGCTACCTCGTTTGTTCCTCCTGCTTTTGAAGCTATATGGTTTATATTGCATGGATTTGAAGCTGAACCTACTACATCGCATTGATTTGAAGCTAAATCTTGTGTATCGCATGGATTTGAAGCAATCCATCTACATCGCATTGATTTGAAGCTTAATCATGTGTTTCGCATGGATTTGATGCTAACTCGTTTGTTTCGCATGCTTTTGTAGCTATATAATGGATATCACAAGTATTTGTAGCTAAACCATTTGTTTCGCATGAACTTGAAGCTAAGCCTACTACTTCGAATTGATTTGAAGCTAAATCATTTGTTCCGCATGGAATTGAAGCTACCTCGTTTGTTGCTCCAGCTTTTGAAGCTGTATCACTTATATCGCAAGTATTTGAAGCTAAATCATATGGGTCGTATGAATTCGAACCAGAACCTTCTACATCGCAATGATTTGAAGCTAAATCTAGTATATCGCATGGATTTGAAGCTAAACCTTCTACATCGCATTGATTTGCAGCTAAATCATTTGTTTCGCGTGGATTTGAAGCTAAACCTTCTTCATCGCATTGATTTGCAGCTAAATCATGTGTTTCGCATGGATTTGAAGCTAACTCATTCGTTGCGCATGCAGTTAAATCTAAATAACGTATATCACAAGTATTTGAAGCTAAACCATTTGATTCGAATGGATTTGAAGCTAAGCCTTCTACTTCGCATTAATTGGAGGTTAAATCACGTGTTTTGCATGGATTTGAAGCTAAACCTTCTATGTCGCATTGATTTGAAGCTAAATCATGTGTTTCGCATGCAGTTGAAGCTAAATCATGTTTTTCAGAAGTATTTGAAGATGAACCATTTGAATCGCACTGATTTGAACCCTAGCCTTCTACTTCGCACTGATTTGCAGCTAAATAATGTGTTTCGCATGGATTTGAAGCTAACTCGTTAGTTTCGCATGCAGTTGTAGCTAAATAATGTACATCACAAGTATTTGTAGCTAAACCATTTTTTTCGCATGGATTTGTAGCTACGCCTTCTACTTCGCATTCATTTGAAGCTAAATCATTTGTTTCGCATGGATTTGAATCTAAGCCTTGTCCTTCGAATTGATTTGAAGCTAAATCATGTGTTTCGTATGGATTTGAAGCTAAACTTTCTACATCGCATTGATTTTAAGCTAAATCATGTGTCTCGCATGGAATTGAAGCTACCTCTTTTGTTCCTACAGCTGTTGTAGCTATATCACATATATCGCAAGTATTTGAAGCTAAATCATATGTGTCGCATGGATTTGAAGCTGAACCTACTACATCGCATTTATTTGAAGCTAAATCTTGTGTATCGCATGGATTTGAAGCTAAGCCTTCTACATCGCATTGATTTGAAGCTAAATCATGTGTATCGCATGGATTTGAAGCTAAATCATGTGTATCGCATGGATTTGAAGCTAACTCGTTCATTTCGCATGCAGTTGTAGCTAAATAATGTATATCACAAGTATTTGTAGCTAAACCATTTGTTTTGCATGGATTTAAAGCTTAGCCTTCTACTTCGCTTTGATTTGAAGCTAAATCATTTGTTTCGCATGGAATTGAAGCTACCTCGTTTGTTCCTCCTGCATTTGAAGCTATATCACTTATATCGCATGGATTTGAAGCTGAACCAACTACATCGCATTGATTTGAAGCTAAATCATGTGTATCGCATGGATTTGATGCTAACTCGTTTGTTTCGCATGCAGTTGTAGCTTAATAATGTATATCACAAGTATTTGTAGCTAAACCATTTTTATCGCATGGATTTGAAGCTACGCCTTCTACTTCGTATTGATTTGAAGCTAAATCATTTGTTTCGCATGGAATTGAAGCTACCTCGTTTGTTCCTCCTGCTTTTGAAGCTATATGGTTTATATTGCATGGATTTGAAGCTGAACCTACTACATCGCATTGATTTGAAGCTAAATCTTGTGTATCGCATGGATTTGAAGCAATCCATCTACATCGCATTGATTTGAAGCTTAATCATGTGTTTCGCATGGATTTGATGCTAACTCGTTTGTTTCGCATGCTTTTGTAGCTATATAATGGATATCACAAGTATTTGTAGCTAAACCATTTGTTTCGCATGAACTTGAAGCTAAGCCTACTACTTCGAATTGATTTGAAGCTAAATCATTTGTTCCGCATGGAATTGAAGCTACCTCGTTTGTTGCTCCAGCTTTTGAAGCTGTATCACTTATATCGCAAGTATTTGAAGCTAAATCATATGGGTCGTATGAATTCGAACCAGAACCTTCTACATCGCAATGATTTGAAGCTAAATCTAGTATATCGCATGGATTTGAAGCTAAACCTTCTACATCGCATTGATTTGCAGCTAAATCATTTGTTTCGCGTGGATTTGAAGCTAAACCTTCTTCATCGCATTGATTTGCAGCTAAATCATGTGTTTCGCATGGATTTGAAGCTAACTCATTCGTTGCGCATGCAGTTAAATCTAAATAACGTATATCACAAGTATTTGAAGCTAAACCATTTGATTCGAATGGATTTGAAGCTAAGCCTTCTACTTCGCATTAATTGGAGGTTAAATCACGTGTTTTGCATGGATTTGAAGCTAAACCTTCTATGTCGCATTGATTTGAAGCTAAATCATGTGTTTCGCATGCAGTTGAAGCTAAATCATGTTTTTCAGAAGTATTTGAAGATGAACCATTTGAATCGCACTGATTTGAACCCTAGCCTTCTACTTCGCACTGATTTGCAGCTAAATAATGTGTTTCGCATGGATTTGAAGCTAACTCGTTAGTTTCGCATGCAGTTGTAGCTAAATAATGTACATCACAAGTATTTGTAGCTAAACCATTTTTTTCGCATGGATTTGTAGCTACGCCTTCTACTTCGCATTCATTTGAAGCTAAATCATTTGTTTCGCATGGATTTGAATCTAAGCCTTGTCCTTCGAATTGATTTGAAGCTAAATCATGTGTTTCGTATGGATTTGAAGCTAAACTTTCTACATCGCATTGATTTTAAGCTAAATCATGTGTCTCGCATGGAATTGAAGCTACCTCTTTTGTTCCTACAGCTGTTGTAGCTATATCACATATATCGCAAGTATTTGAAGCTAAATCATATGTGTCGCATGGATTTGAAGCTGAACCTACTACATCGCATTTATTTGAAGCTAAATCTTGTGTATCGCATGGATTTGAAGCTAAGCCTTCTACATCGCATTGATTTGAAGCTAAATCATGTGTATCGCATGGATTTGAAGCTAAATCATGTGTATCGCATGGATTTGAAGCTAACTCGTTCATTTCGCATGCAGTTGTAGCTAAATAATGTATATCACAAGTATTTGTAGCTAAACCATTTGTTTTGCATGGATTTAAAGCTTAACCTTCTACATCGCATTGATTTGAAGATAAATCGTGTGTTTCGCATGGATTTGAAGCTAACTCGTTAGTTTCGCATGCAGTTGTAGCTAAATAATGTATATCACAAGTATTTGTAGCTAAACCATTTTTTTCGCATGGATTTGTAGCTACGCCTTCTACTTCGCATTGATTTGAAGCTAAATCATTTGTTTCGCATGTAATTGAAGCTACCTCGTTTGTTCCTCCTGCTTTAGAAGCTATATGGTTTATATTGCATGGATTTGAAGCTGAACCTACTACATCGCATTGATTTGAAGCTAAATCTTGTGTATCGCATGGATTTGAAGCAATCCATCTACATCGCATTGATTTGAAGCTTAATCATGTGTTTCGCATGGATTTGATGCTAACTCGTTTGTTTCGCATGCTTTTGTAGCTATATAATGGATATCACAAGTATTTGTAGCTAAACCATTTGTTTCGCATGAACTTGAAGCTAAGCCTACTACTTCGAATTGATTTGAAGCTAAATCATTTGTTCCGCATGGAATTGAAGCTACCTCGTTTGTTGCTCCAGCTTTTGAAGCTGTATCACTTATATCGCAAGTATTTGAAGCTAAATCATATGGGTCGTATGAATTCGAACCAGAACCTTCTACATCGCAATGATTTGAAGCTAAATCTAGTATATCGCATGGATTTGAAGCTAAACCTTCTACATCGCATTGATTTGCAGCTAAATCATTTGTTTCGCGTGGATTTGAAGCTAAACCTTCTTCATCGCATTGATTTGCAGCTAAATCATGTGTTTCGCATGGATTTGAAGCTATCTCATTCGTTGCGCATGCAGTTAAATCTAAATAACGTATATCACAAGTATTTGAAGCTAAACCATTTGATTCGAATGGATTTGAAGCTAAGCCTTCTACTTCGCATTAATTGGAGGTTAAATCACGTGTTTTGCATGGATTTGAAGCTAAACCTTCTATGTCGCATTGATTTGAAGCTAAATCATGTGTTTCGCATGCAGTTCAAGCTAAATCATGTTTTTCAGAAGTATTTGAAGATGAACCATTTGAATCGCACTGATTTGAACCCTAGCCTTCTACTTCGCACTGATTTGCAGCTAAATAATGTGTTTCGCATGGATTTGAAGCTAACTCGTTAGTTTCGCATGCAGTTGTAGCTAAATAATGTACATCACAAGTATTTGTAGCTAAACCATTTTTTTCGCATGGATTTGTAGCTACGCCTTCTACTTCGCATTCATTTGAAGCTAAATCATTTGTTTCGCATGGATTTGAATCTAAGCCTTGTCCTTCGAATTGATTTGAAGCTAAATCATGTGTTTCGTATGGATTTGAAGCTAAACCTTCTACATCGCATTGATTTTAAGCTAAATCATGTGTCTCGCATGGAATTGAAGCTACCTCTTTTGTTCCTACAGCTGTTGTAGCTATATCACATATATCGCAAGTATTTGAAGCTAAATCATATGTGTCGCATGGATTTGAAGCTGAACCTACTACATCGCATTTATTTGAAGCTAAATCTTGTGTATCGCATGGATTTGAAGCTAAGCCTTCTACATCGCATTGATTTGAAGCTAAATCATGTGTATCGCATGGATTTGAAGCTATCTCGTTCATTTCGCATGCAGTTGTAGCTAAATAATGTATATCACAAGTATTTGTAGCTAAACCATTTGTTTTGCATGGATTTAAAGCTTAGCCTTCTACATCGCATTGATTTGAAGATAAATCGTGTGTTTCGCATGGATTTGAAGCTAACTCGTTAGTTTCGCATGCAGTTGTAGCTAAATAATGTATATCACAAGTATTTGTAGCTAAACCATTTTTTTCGCATGGATTTGTAGCTACGCCTTCTACTTCGCATTGATTTGAAGCTAAATCATTTGTTTCGCATGTAATTGAAGCTACCTCGTTTGTTCCTCCTGCTTTAGAAGCTATATGATTTATATTGCATGCATTTGAAGCTGAACCTACTACATCGGATTGATTTGAAGCTAAATCTTGTGTATCGCATGGATTTGAAGCAAACCAACTACATCGCATTAATTTGAAGCTTAATCATGTGTTTAAGCCTTGGCCTTCGAATTGATTTGAAGCTAAATCATATGTTTCGTATGGATTTGAAGCTAAACCTTCTACATCGCATTGACTTGAAGCTAAATCATGTGTCTCGAATGGAATTGAAGCTACCTCGTTTGTTCCTACAGCTTTTGAAGCTATATCACTTATATCGCAAGTATTTGAAGCTAAATCATGTGTATCGCATGGATTTGAAGCTAACTCGTTCGTTTCGCATGCAGTTGTAGCTAAATAATGTATATCACAAGTATTTGTAGCTAAACCATTTGTTTTGCATGGATTTAAAGCTTAGCCTTCTACTTCGCATTGATTTGAAGCTAAATCATTTGTTTCGCATGGAATTGAAGCTACCTCGTTTGTTCCTCCTGCATTTGAAGCTATATCACTTATATCGCATGGATTTGAAGCTGAACCTACTACATCGCATTGATTTGAAGCTAAATCTTGTGTATCGCATGGATTTGAAGAAAACCATCTTCATCGCATTGATTTGAAGCTTAATCATGTGTTTCGCATGGATTTGATGCTAACTCGTTTGTTTCGCATGCAGTTGTAGCTAAATAATGTATATCACAAGTATTTGTAGCTAAACCATTTATTTCCCATGAATTTGAAGCTACGCCTTCTACTTCGCATTGATTTGAAGCTAAATCATTTGTTTCGCATGGAATTGAAGCTACCTCGCTTGTTCCTCCAGCTTTTGAAGCTATATCATTTATACCGGAAGTATTTGATGCTAAATCATATGTGTCGTACGGATTTGAAGTAGAACCTTCCACATCGCATTGATTTGAAGCTAAATCTAGTGTATCGCATGGATTTGAAGCTAAACCTTCTACATCGCATTAATTGGCAGCAAAAATCATGTGTTTTGCATGGATTTGAAGCTATCTCGTTCGTTCCGCATGCAGTTAAATCTAAATAACGTATATCACAATTATTTGAAGCTAAACCATTTGATTCGCATGGATATGAAGCTAAGCCTTCTACTTCGCATTCATTTGAAACTAAATCATTTGCTTCGCATGGATTTGAATCTAAGCCTTTTCCTTCGAATTGATTTGAAGCTAAATCATGTGTTTCGTATGGATTTGAAGCTAAACCTCCTACATCGCATTGATTTGAAGATAAACCTTCTATATTCTATTGATTTGAAGCTAAACCTTCTACCTCTTATTGATTTGAAGCTAAACCTTCTACATCGCATTGATTTGAAGATAAATCGTGTGTTTCGCATGGATTTGAAGCTAACTCGTTAGTTTCGCATGCAGTTGTAGCTAAATAATGTATATCACAAGTATTTGTAGCTAAACCATTTGTTTTGCATGGATTTGAAGCTAAGCCTTCTACTTCGCATTCATTTGGAGCTAAATCATTTGTTTCGCATGTATTTGAATCTAAGTCTTGTCCTTCGAATTGATTTGGAGCTAAATCATTTGTTTCGCATGTATTTGAATCTAAGTCTTGTCCTTCGAATTGATTTGAAGCTAAATCATGTGTTTCGTATGGATTTGAAGCTAAAGCTTCTACATCGCATTGATTTGCAGCTAAATCATTTGTTTCGCATGGATTAGAATCTAAGCCTTGTCCTTCGAATTGATTTGAAGCTAAATCATGTGTTTCGTTTGGATTTGAAGCTAAACCTTCTACATCGCATTGATTTTAAGCTAAATCTTGTGTATCGCATGGATTTGAAGCAAACCATCTACATCGCATTGATTTGAAGCTTAATCATGTGTTTCGCATGGATTTGATGCTAACTCGTTTGTTTCGCATGCAGTTGTAGCTATATAATGTATATCACAAGTATTTGTAGCTAAACCATTTGTTTCGCATGAATTTGAAGCTAAGCCTTCTACTTCGCATTGATTTGAAGCTAAATCATTTGTTTCGCATGGAATTGAAGCTACCTCGTTTGTTCCTCCAGCTTTTGAAGATGTATCACTTATATCGCAAGTATTTGAAGCTAAATCATTTGTTTCGCATGGAATTGAAGCTACCTCGTTTGTTCCTCCTGCTTTTGTAGCTGTATCACTTATATCGCAAGTATTTGAAGCTAAATCATATGTGTCGTATGGATTTGAAGCAGATCCTTCTACATCGCATTGTTTTGAAGCTAAATCTAGTGTATCGCATGAATTTGAAGCTAAACCTTCTACATCGCATTGATTTGAAGATAAATCGTATGATTCGCATGGATTTGAAGCTAACTCGGTAGTTTCGCATGCAGTTGTAGCTAAATAATGAATATCTCAAGTATTTGTAGCTAAACCATTTGTTTCGCATCGATTTAAGCTACTCCTTCTACTTCGCATTGATTTGTAGCTAAACCATTTGTTTCCCATGAATTTGAAGCTAAGCCTTCTACTTCGCATTGATTTGAAGCTAAATCATGTGTCTCGCATGGAATTGAAGCTACCTCGTTTGTTCCTACAGCTTTTGAAGCTATATCACTTATATCACAAGTATTTGATGCTAAATCATGTGTATCGCATGGATTTGAAGCTAACTCGTTTGTTTCGCATGCAGTTGTAGCTAAATAATGTATATCACAAGTATTTGTAGCTAAACCATTTGTTTTGCATGGATTTGAAGCTAAACCTTCTTCATCGCATTGATTTGCAGCTAAATCATGTGTTTCGCATGGATTTGAAGCTGAACCTTCTACATCGCATTGATTTGAAGCTAAATCTAGTGTATCCCACGGATTTGAATCTAAACCTTATACATCGCATTGATTTGCAGCTAAATCATGTGTTTCGCATGGATTTGAAGCTAAACCTTCTACATCGCATTGATTTGTAGCTAAACCATTTGTTTTGCATGGATTTGAATCTAAGCCTTCTACTTCGCATTCATTTGAAGCTAAATCATTTGTTTCGCATGGATTTGAATCTAAGCCTTCTACATCGCATTGATTTGAAGATAAATCGTGTGTTTCGCATGGATTTGAAGCTAACTCGTTAGTTTCGCATGCAGTTGTAGCTAAATAATTTATATCACAAGTATTTGTAGCTAAACCATTTTTTTCGCATGGATTTGTAGCTACGCCTTCTACTTCGCATTGATTTGAAGCTAAATCATTTGTTTCGCATGGAATTGAATCTACCTCGTATGTCCCTCCAGCTTTTGAAGCTGTATCACTTATATCGCAAGTATTTGAAGCTAAATCATATGGGTCGTATGGGTTTGAAGCAGAACCTTCTACATCGCATTGATTTGAAGCTAAATCATTTGTTTCGCATGGATTTGAAGCTAAACCTTCTTCATCGCATTGATTTGCAGATAAATCATGTGTTTCGCATGGATTTGAAGTTAACTCGTTCGTTGCGCATGCAGTTAAATCTAAATAACGTATATCACAAGTATTTGAAGCTAAAGCATTTGATTCGCATGGATTTGATGCTAAGCCTTCTACTTCGCATTAATTGGAAGTTAAATCACGTGTTTTGCATGGATTTGAAGCTAAACCTTCTACATCGCATTGATTTGAAGCTAAATCATGTGTTTCGCATGCAGTTGAAGCTAAATCATGTCTTTCACAAGTTGAAGATGAACCATTTGAATCGCATTGATTTGAACCCGACCCTTCTACTTCGCACTGATTTGCAGCTAAATAATGTGTTTCGCATGGATTTGAAGCTAAACCTTCTCCATCGCATTGATTTGCAGCTAAACCATGTGTTTCGCATGGATTTGAAGCTAACTCGTTCGTTTCGCCTCCATTTGAAACTATATCACTTATATCGCAAATATTTGAAGCTAAATCATATGTGCCGCATGGATTTGAAGCTGAACCTTCTACAGCGCATTGATTTGAAGCTAAATCGTGTGTATCGCATGGATTTGAAGCTAAACCTTCTACATCACATTGATTTGCAGCTAAATCATTTGTTTCGCATGGATGTGAATCTAAGCCTTGGCATTCGAATTGATTTGAAGCTAAATCATATGTTTCGTATGGATTTGAAGCTAAACCTTCTACATCGCATTGATTTTAAGCTAAATCATGTGTCTCGCATGGAATTGAAGCTACCTCGTTTGTTCCTACAGCTTTTGAAGCTATATCACTTATATCGCAAGTATTTGAAGCTAAATCATATGTGTCGCATGGATTTGAAGCTGAACCTACTACATCGCATTGATTTGAAGCTAAATCTTGTGTATCGCATGTATTTGAAGCTAAGCCTTCTGCATCGCATTATTTGAAGCTAAATCATGTGTATCGCATGGATTTGAAGTTAACTCGTTCGTTTCGCATGCAGTTGTAGCTAAATAATTTATATCACAAGTATTTGTAGCTAAACCATTTTTTTCGCATGGATTTGTAGCTACGCCTTCTACTTCGCATTGATTTGAAGCTAAATCATTTGTTTCGCATGGAATTGAATCTACCTCGTATGTCCCTCCAGCTTTTGAACCTGTATCACTTATATCGCAAGTATTTGAAGCTAAATCATATGGGTCGTATGGGTTTGAAGCAGAACCTTCTACATCGCATTGATTTGAAGCTAAATCTTGTGTATCGCATGGATTTGAAGCTAAGCCTTCTGCATCGCATGATTTGAAGCTAAATCATGTGCATCGCATGGATTTGAAGCTAACTCGTTCGTTTCGCATGCAGTTGTAGCTAAATAATGTATATCACAAGTATTTGTAGCTAAACCATTTGTTTCGCATGGATTTGAATCTAAGCCTTGTCCTTCGAATTGATTTGAAGCTAAATCATGTGTTTCGTATGGATTTGAAGCTAAACCTTCTACATCGCATTGATTTTAAGCTAAATCATGTGTCTCGCTTGGAATTGAAGCTACCTCGTTTGTTCCTACAGCTTTTGAAGCTATATCACTTATATCGCAAGTATTGGAAGCTAAATCATATGTGTCGCATGGATTTGAAGCTGAACCTACTACATCGCATTGATTTGAAGCTAAATCTAGTGTATCGCACGGATTTGAATCTAAACCTTATAGATCGCATTGATTTGCAGCTAAATCATGTGTTTCGCATGGATTTGAAGCTAAACCTTCTACATCGCATTGATTTGTAGCTAAACCATTTGTTTTGCATGGATTTCAATCTAAGCCTTCTACTTCGCATTCATTTGAAGCTAAATCATTTGTTTCGCATGGATTTGAAACTAAGTCTTGTCCTTCGAATTGATTTGAAGCTAAATCATGTGTTTCGTATGGATTTGAACCTAAACCTTCTACATCGCATTGATTTTAAGCTAAATCATGTGTCTCGCATGGATTTGAAGCTAAACCTTCTACATCGCATTGATTTGTAGCTAAACCATTTGTTTTGCATGTATTTGAATCTAAGCCTTGTCCTTCGAATTGATTTGAAGCTAAATCATGTGTTTCGTATGGATTTGAAGCTAAACCTTCTACATCGCATTGATTTTAAGCTAAATCATGTATCTCGCATGGAATTGAAGCTACCTCGTTTGTTCCTACAGCTTTTGAAGCTATATCACTTATATCGCAAGTATTTGAAGCTAAATCATATGTGTCGCATGGATTTGAAGCTGAACCTACTACATCGCATTGATTTGACGCTAAATCTTGTGTATCGCATGGATTTGAAGCTGAGCCTTCTACATCGCATTGATTTGAAGCTAAATCATGTGTATCGCATGGATTTGTAGCTACGCCTTCTACTTCGCATTGATTTGAAGCTAAATCATTTGTTTCGCGTGGAGTTGAATCTACCTCGTATGTCCCTCCAGCTTTTGAAGCTGTATCACTTATATCGCAAGTATTTGAAGCTAAATCATATGGGTCGTATGGGTTTGAAGCAGAACCTTCTACATCGCATTGATTTGCAGCTATATCATTTGTTTTGCATGGATTTGAAGCTAAACCTTCTACATCGCATTGATTTGAAGCTAAATCATGTGTTTCGCATGCAGTTGAAGCTAAATCATGTCTTTCACAAGTTGAAGATGAACCATTTGAATCGCATTGATTTGAACCCGACCCTTCTACTTCG